>NC_141763.1:93149348-93453848 GCF_982258835.1 Parasteatoda tepidariorum | reverse complement strand
TCCTTAACTGGAAGTCTATAATGGTCTTATATATTACTAGACAATGGTCTAGGAATCGCTTTCGATATCAGACAGGGATTGAGGTGTATAAGTTTTATAGTAATGGGTCCTAGAATGGCTTTATATTCTGGCGAAATATTTATTTTTGTGTAGGACCTTTATAGGTTTACAATATAGGGCCACTATGGGGGTGTCTAATATTGGTCCTCGAATTGTTTTGAACATAGGACCAATATTAATTTCTATACAAGACCCTTGTAGACTTACGATATAGAGTCTGTAGCGTAACTACCTCTATAACTTTCAAATTCCAGATTCCTAGTACATAAGATATGTTAATTTGATTCTATCTCGAGTCACCTCCTATAGTAGTTGACATTGTCTGTAACTTAGCCCCACAAATTCTGCTCGCAGGCAGGCTTGCTTCAACAGACACTCTACATAGGTGACTTTCGCACGTGATCTGAACATGTGTATCTCGACAGAAAGAACCACCTCAATAGAAACGCGCGTGCTTTGATGGATGGAGCCCAGTGAACAATTGATTTGTGATGGCGACATTGACCGCCTCGTGCTGTTGCTACTCAGTCTAGATCAGACACAGCGGGGTCCTTTAGCCTAGTCCCACATGGGTCTGATTTGCACACGCGTGATTCAAACAACAATCTGCAAGCAAATATTGGGTTATCTATATTTTGTAATATTGATCCTAGAATGGCTTTCAATAATAAACCAATATTATTTTTTATGTCGGACCTTTATAGGTTTAAAATATTGGGTAAACATTGGAATGTCTAGATTCTTCAATATTGGTCCTAGATAGAAGTGAATCTTGTTCCAATATTGAAAGTCATTCTAGGACCAATATTGAAAAATATAGACAACGCAATATTTGGTCCCTCGGTATATATTCTTATGGGATCCATATTAGCCAATTTTGAGCCCAATTGTGACCCATGTAAAATTGTTACTAGGGTTTGTACAACTGCTTTTGTTAAAACAAAAGAACAATTGCAAAAATAGCGCTAAAAGAATTACGCACAATAATTAAAATTTTATAACACAAAAATAGATTAAAATACATTGGACACATGGATAAAATACACTAGATAAAAAATTCATTACCATCATTAGTTGCTCAATCTCTTTAATGCATCGATAGTTGTTTGATTGGCATGGTATTTATGATTTAATGAATGGTCAGTTCTTTCTTTTTGACCCAAATGTTGATTAAGCTCATTACACTTACGTTTTAACTTACTCCCTCAGTGGACTGATCGTAAAGACATGCATCACTGGCTGCGGTCAGTAAGCGGGTGGGTGACCACTTTGATTAGCCTGCGTTGAGACAGAGGGTGTGCGGTATCGGTCCTCGTTAAGGTGTTCTTCTGGAAAGTGTTCGATTTCGCGTGCAGGTCGTCGGTTACCAAAGCGAAGGAGCCCTCCCCTCTGAAGAGGATCAAAATTGTGATAGCATGTCGCTGGATCATCCTCAGGGATGTTTCCCAGACAGTCTCCAATAGCCCATTGTGTAGCTCTAGTACGACCTAAAAGAAGTACCTACCTCCCTACATACGTTTAAACTCACAGTCTTTTGAAGATGACTCATCGCATTTAAGTTGGATTATGGTTCTTTCAATTATCAATTTTTCATGTTCCTCAGGCATCAACATTTATGGCAGTGAAAGGCTGGAAGGTACTCCTTACAGTCTTCCACACTATGACTGTAAATAAAGTTACCTTTTTTGACCCACATGGAATCTATTCTGAGTGACGATTAACATTAAAATTACCTTGCTTAGATCCACACAAAACTGCTCTAAATTTTGCTGATAACTTTTAATTTGCTTAAATATTTTCAAAATATTAAAAGTGTCTATTTTTATTTTTCCAGTCTGCCACGTTTTATCCAAGTATTTATTAACTATTTGTATGCCATTTTCATTGTGCAATTCAACCATGAGCTGGCATGCTAAACACTGTCTCTGAGATACAAGTTGTTTTTTTCCAGAGAGTTCAAATCTGCAATAAAAAATTGGAGGTTCCTAAATAAAATTCTTCAGCTTAACCCTGATCGTACCGCTATGGGGGCGGGAGCCTAGCGGTTAGAATTAGGTGTGTCCGAATACACATTTTCCTCGTTAACATTAAAATTACCATGTTAAGATCCCCATAAAACTGCTTTTAATTTTGCTGATAAATTTTAATTTGTTAAGAAAAAATATTTTCAAAATGTTAAACGCGTCTATTTTTATTTTTTCAATCTGCCACGTTTTATCTATTTATTTATTAATTATTTGTATCCCATTTTCATAATGCAATTCATATGTGAACTGACATGCCCAGGGTGCGTACAGACTCCTTATACTCCTTAGAAACTACTTGGAAGTAAAAAAGTCTCCAAGGAGTACTTGGAACTACTTAGATTTCCAAATTAGCCCTTGGAAACTCCTTAGATTATTGCTTTGCATAGATGAACTTACTAAGTCCGCTGATGAATTTGCTGTCCAAGCTGGGAAACTAAATGATATGCAGTGGTGCAAGTGCTGCACCGATCCGCGCCAATTGTGGAAACATGCTCCAAATTGAAGTAGTTGGCTTAAATTGCTCCAAAAAGGATATATTTCCCTGGGTATCGTGAAGTCACAATTTTGCGGCAACCAAGCTACTGTCATGTGGGTTGCTCTGGATTCAGTGGGAAGGATTCTTGCACTTTCATGTGCAAGTCTGCTTTATTTTGCAAGATATTCTCAATTTCAGGCTTCATTTTTCACTCTCTGAAATGGAACCGAAACTTCTCTCTCTAATTTTCGGGGAAAACTAAACATTGCCAAATTTTAATAGCAAGAGAAAATTTTATTTCTCTTGTTAATTTCATAGTTATTGAAGTGCTATCAACTTCGTCAATGGCAAGCTAATGGCCTTCTTGCGCTATTCTATTTATAGATTAGTACCATGATCTTTGAATTAATTTGAGGGACCATTCACTAAATACATATTTTCATGTTGATCCTCAGAGCAGTCAAGAATTACGAAGCTTCATAACCTCAAAATTTCCATCTCCCCTTTATTCATTTAATTTAATAAAGATAAAAATTAATTTAGGTTCTTAAACGTAATTTTTTTATCTGAGGGACCATCCACTAATTGCATATTGTACATTGATTTTACTCAATTGATTTTTTTTTTTAATAATATTTTTCTGTTTTTTACTTATTGCATTTTATTATTGTATTATTACTTTCAAAATTTTCGGTGCTCTTAATTTTTCAAGGAAAAAACTTAATAATATTTAGAGGCAAGCATGAAGAGAGGGGCTTTCAATATTTTAAATGCAGCAAAAAATCCTATGTTTTTCACATTTGTCATTCAAAAATACTTTAATTCATCTCTTAATGATTTAAAAATGATCTTTGATTTAAAACAATTGATATAAAAATTTTAATTATCACAGATTTGTGAAATATTATGAGTGTAGGGACATTATAATAATTTACTTCTGACAAATTTTTTTAGCTTCAGTACTCATTGAATTTGCATTTAAAAATTATTTAAATTTTTTTTAATCATTTCATTAATGAAATACTGTACTAGGTAACCAATTTTAATAAAAATTTATTAGGGGCCATTCACTAATTTACATTTGTAATAAAAATTTATTAAAGTTTTCTTAATTTGCTTAATTTTTTACATATTTTTATGTAAAGAATTTCTTCTTGAATTACCTTTTACTGAATTAAATAAAGTAATTATTAATTTAGAAAATAGTATGAGCCACACAATATTGAATTTAGTTAAATTGCTTTTGCCAAAAGCTCTTTTTTTTTTAAAGAAATATTTTGGCTATATTAAATTAATTTTTAGGTCTTTTCCAAACTGAGACACCATTGATTCACTTGCCGTATGATGAAATGGTGTCTCTAGTTAAGGCATTGTTAGGGCGTTTTTTAAAGAGTTCTACTTTTCTTAGTTTGTCAGGAAAGGACTTAAAATCACTGGATGTAGAAAACGCAGATATTTGGCAAAATTCAAATTTAATAGATGTTGGACTAGATACCACAAATGTGATGACATCCTTATCTTCTTCAGAAAAAAATTCTATGTATTTAGTTGCCAGGTCTATGGCATGTGCAAAAAAGTTATTAAAAGCATTGCCTCTTGAAAATAGGTTACTGTTCCATCTTAAAGTGTACATCCTGTAATGAGAATGGAAGACACTTCTATTAAGGCATCTTTATTACTAGATGAATGGACGAGGTTACATAGAAAACCAGAAGGTTATTCTTCTGACTGAAATGAATATGCACCAATTAATATGTTTTGAAAAAAACTATTTTGTGAAGAAAGAAAATTTGAGAAATATCAAATATCCTCTTTTAGCAAAGCTTTTTAAATTTCTTTTGTGCATACCACATGGGAATGCCGATGTTGAAAGAAGTTTTAGTGTGAACAAAAAGCTACTTGACAATAGGGCAAGTTTAAATTCACATAGTATTAATGGTTTGAGACAAGTTGTGTCACATATCAACAAAATAGGGGGTTTAAATAACTATAAAGTTGACAAAGATATGATTAAAGTGGCTCATGCAGCATTTAAAAATTATTCTGCTCGATTAGAGGTTGAGAAAAAAGAATGTGAAAGCACTGAAACTGAGGAAAGCAGATTAAAAACTGCTGAAATTGATTTGCAAAAAAAAAAAATTGAAGGCTTCTCAGGATCTCTTAGCCACAACTGAAAAAAATATAAAAGATGGGTTAAATAATAAAGACATGTCAATTATGGAAAGCGAACAGATATTCTTATCTGAGGAAAAGTCGAGAACAGAATATTTAACAGCATTGGAAGATACCAAATAGAAACTTAATTTTTTAATGCAGGGACCTTCATAAAAATGAAAAAAATAAGACATGTTATTAATGAACAAAATTGAAAATTCTTGTTATTAAATTCTTTTTTTAATTCTTTTTATTACATATGCTCCAAATCTTCGTTTCGCTGCTCCAAAATTGCTCTTTTGTTGCTCCAAAGCCATGTTTAGCCACTTGCACCACTGGATATGACTTAGCTGTCAAAATCTAGCAGTTTAAGAAAACTTTTAAAGGAATAAAAATTGAATTTCAAGAGTTAGAAGAAGAAAAATAACAGCAAATAATTTTACATGTTACTAGCAAACTTAATTAATAATTTGCTGTGATTTTTTTTTTTTTTTGGGTATAAAATGCCTTAGATTTTCTAATGTATTCAAATTTAAAAATATAAGATTGGTAGGTTTTTATGTTAATCTTTAACATCTGTACTTTAACAAGATTTATTAAAATATTTGAAATTGGAAAATGTATTTATGTGTCAAAGTGATAACTTAATTTATTTTTCTTGACGAAGTTTGACAAAGTCAAAATTTATTTCAAAAGGGATAGAAATTAAATTCAAAATATACATTTTTGCAATTCCTTATAATAACTGCTTTTTAATTTTTTAAAAAAAAAACTATCTTTTACACAAAGTTTTTAAATTTTTGATAAGTCCTTAAAATTTTGGACTCCTTGGATACTCCTTGGATTTCTTCTTCTGATCTCTGTATGAACCCTGCATGCCTCTCTTTCTGATGCCGGTACTTTTTTTTTCCAGAGACACAAATTCTGCAATAAAAAAATGGAAGTTCTTGAATAAAATTCTTTAACTCTAGTCTGACCCGACCGCTAGCCCTACCTGATCCCAATACACATTTTCCGCGTCTCAATATCCTATAGAATAAGATGGCTCAATCACATATATAGAAAAGTATAGGTGATCCAGTTAAGAAGGATAAGTGAGATCAGATTTCATGTAATTCTCGACCACTTGAGTCTGAAGCGCTCATCTCCTAGTTTTGCTGATAATTTTGAATTTGTTAAAAAAAAAATTATAAACATATTAAACGTGTCTATTTTTATTTTTCAAATCTGCCACGTTTTATTTATTTTATTATAGTTGAGGTATTTGAATTTTTAATTATTCGTATCCCATTATCATTATTAGACTAAAGCATCATCTGGGAACTGAAATGCTAAACACTGTCTCTCAGATATGGGTAGTTTTTTCCAGAGAGACCAAATCTGCAATAAAAAAATGGAGGCTCCTAAATAAAATTCTTCACCTTAAGCCTAATCGTAAAGCTACGGGGGGGAGGAGAAACTGGTGGTTAGAATTAGTTGCGACCGAATACACATTTTCCTCGTTTCAATATCCTATAGAATAAGACGGCTCGGTCACATATATGGAAGAGATTGATGTGATCCAGTTAAGAAGGGTAAGGGAGATCAGGGTTCATGTAATCTTGGGCCACTTGAGTCTGAAACGCTCGTCTTATGCATGATAACGTAGACCGTTGTCTGGGAACAGTGTGATCAATCTCATAAGTGGGTTTAATGCAGCAATTTTTTTTACTTAAAATAATCAACATTAGCCAGTTTTTTTTCGAGTTCTTTTTGTAATGACCCTTTGATTGTTCTTAAATCTTTTTATTATATTTTTAGATGTGAATAACGATTGTCTGATCAGTGGGAGATGGACACCTTACTGCGACGGGAAAATTGATTTGTGTCCTCCAACAAGCATTCGACGTGCTAGGGTAACTTGTTCTAGCTACTACATGCGTTTGTATATGCCTAAATCTCTTGAAGAATTCAGAGAAGAATTAAAGGCCATTAAAAAGTGTATTCTTTTTAAGAGTAAGTAAAATCAATTAACGTGCTCTTGTTGTTTCTATCAAATTTGAATAATATTTAAAAGGCAAACTGCGCTAATGTGGCTTATATATATATATATATATATATATATATATATATATATATATATATATATATATATACCGAAGAGCCATTACATTACTACCACCCTTCATCTATAACAATGGGCTCGCCCAGGTTTTCATGGTTTCTCGCCCAGGAACAATGCTTTCATGGGGCACATTAGGACCCGTAATCCTCATAGAACAATCCCTGGCGTCTGTAAGCTACTTGAACATAGTTGCAGACCAGGTTCACCCATTCATGGCAACAGTTTTTCATGCAGGGGATGGTGTTTACCAACAGGATAATGCACCATGTCATAAGAGTTGAATCGTAGAGGAACATTCCAGTGACTTTCAAGTCATGTCTTGGCCCCCAAATTCACCTGACCTTAATCCAATAGAGCAATTGTGGTCCTACTTAGAAAACCAAATTCGTTCTGCCACGCTACCTCCTTGCAATGTGAGGGAATTGCAGGACCAGTTGGTGAGCGCTTGGTACCAGATACCTCAAACTACCTCTCGGCACCTTGTGGAATCAATGCCACGGCGGGTGCTAGCAGTTTTGAGGGCTAAAGGTGGTCCTACATGTTATTAGCAGGGTGATCATAATGTAATGCCGAGTGGAAGGATTAAAACAGGTCTTAGGTAGGGTGGGAGGGAACAAAAATTTATTTATTAATAATTAGACACAGCAGTCATGAAAGTGAACACAAAAAGTTGTGTTTCTTCATTATATGTTAGGGAAAATCTTGCAAAGTAAAATCTGTAAAATGTTTCAATTTAGGGAGAGAGGGAAATCTTAGTAATTCTAATTGGTTTATCAAATAGGTAGCGAGATTCCCACAAAAAGTAAAGGGAAAAATGTCTTCCTTTTAATTAATGCATTGTTGAACAAAAAATAGATTTAAGGACAGGATGTGAATTTAAAAGTGTGAGAAGGCATTTCGATTTGAATAATAGTTAGAATTTGTTTTATAGCAGAGAAGCTGACATAATAAGACTAATAGAAAGTCTTTATGTTACATATACATGGTGCCTTGATGCATGTAAATAAAATCTACCGAATTATTGTTTATTAATTTTAATTTGTCTTTTAATAGACGTAACGGACAATTTCCGATTTTGGACTGAAATTTGGTGGCCTGCAGAGAACTCCTCGTCATACATAAAAACGACTACTGAAAGTTATCAGTGGCTTAAAACTAAAATTGAGACATACAAGGAGAAACACTTGTCTGAAGACGACAAATTAAACGATCACGGTTACGTCTCGGTCTCTTATGAAAATGATGATTTTGAGTTAATGATTCAAAATGAGGATATCCCGTTTTTCTGTCAAAAATATTCAACACCAGACTTCTTCACTGAAACTACAAAGAGGTAAGTCATAGACATATTCGTATTAAATTTATGTTTATATCCTTTCCTCTCTAAGGGATTAATCACGCAATGAATCCTGTTGAAAAATTCGTTAATCGAAAACAAGAATTGATACATACTGCATATAGTCTTTTTTTTACTGTAAAGACTATGGGTTGAATAGACCTATAAGAGTATATTGCTCAATGCAATACATTTAGATTACCATACAATACCTATTCGGGACAAGAGAACACGCGAAGGTTATCTGGATTCTAGATAATTCTGTGGTATATACACTTGTCAAAAACTTAGATCTAGAGTATACTAATAATAATAAAGTATACTAATATAAGTAAATATTACTAAGTGGAAGAAACTAAAACTTATTCGAAATCGAATCACTGGAATGGAATAATTAGCATGGCGGAATGAAATATATAAAAGCCAATTTGGTTGTCGGATGATATTAGGAAATTTTTTTCATTTATCGACTTTTAACGCATCTATGTTTCCTCCAGCAAAACGAAATTTTATGTTTTCAGTCCCGCTTTGCCGTTTGATTTCGATAACCTTTTTGGGTTTTCTCCGCTTAAATATTAATTTGCAACCTATTTTATGCAGAGCTTTTTAAATTCTTCTTTAGAAAAGAAATTTTAAAAAAATATATGGATAGTCAATACGGATCACTACATAAAATTTGGGGTACTGATGTACTTTTTACCCTTAGTACTTGATACTATAGTACTATAAGGAACTACAGTATTTCGTGCGCTTAGTAACTTTCCATATTTATCACCGGGAAAAACGATGCCTTCATTATATTTTATGGTGCATTAAATTTACATTACATTCTAGTGATACAATATCAGTATATTTTAAAGTATTTTGCCTGATTAATGTATGTGTACCAGGATTCCTTGGTGGTCGTTAAATTTACCCTTTCGTGCCGACATTCACATATACGTGCCTGCAAGAAACATCTCACTTCCCGGCCGACATGCCAGCGTGCCAGAGCGTTTTCTTGTTAACCCCCGGCCGTCACTCATTTGTGCCAGTATCCTGGAGCGTTTTAAAAAATAAAAGTTCTGCCAGAAGATGGCATTGTATGTCCATATGGTTTCAGATACATGTAGATTTGACCTACTACTCAAAATGAGAGTAGTATGACTCACATACGCGTGGTTTTTAAGGGGAAGGAGTAGAAGGGAAATAAATGTTTTATGACGGCTGTTTAAATTCGCACATGGCATTTGTTTACAGTAAAAAGTGAAGGTTTTTTTTTCGATACAACGTCGGGTATTTCGATTTGCGGTCCAGTTTTTAGTGCAACGTTAGTGTTTTCAAATTTTTCATACGAAAAAAGAATTTTAAGTCATATATTTTGTCTTCAGATACATAATGTTAAAATTTATTAAATGGTAAGTACATCATGAAAATTAAAATATATATTTAAACAAGAAATACCTTAAGTAAATAAAGTATCTATGGAAATATATATAAAGCATATTATGCCATTTAAATACTCTACAAAACATTATTAAACAACGCGTTGACATTTCGGTAATTTCATGGATTTAGGCTTGACAGCTAAAAACCCTCCGGCCCACTCACGAGAGAGGCTGCCGGCGGCGTCAGCGATTAGCCCGCGTTTGCGCTTCCCGTCGCGAAAGTGTTACATTTTACCTACTTTCATACAGATTAATAGCAGCTTTTCGTGAAAGTAAAGACAGCGGCATCATATGAAACAAACCTTTCTGTGTCCAGAAGCCCAAGATTGCGCAAACCTCAGTTACCTCACGTCCGCACTATATCTCATTTTATCTGGCATTAGTGCATATATGTTTTCTTTATTATGTGTACTATTGTAGCGGGCTAGCCGGGGGAAGCGCTTCTTCCTTCTGAAGTGGTTAAAGGTTTGTTTAAGACCCTGAAGAGGTTAAAGGTTTGTTAAAGATCCTAAAGTGGTTAAAGGTTGCAATAATTTTTAACATAATCAGAACTGTAAATGTCTATGAATATATCACAAAGCAATTAAAGCTGCGTGGATGAATTCCAAAACACAATGGGGGAAATTCCGGACGCACAGCCTTATCCGAAGTATTCGATTGACATTTCTATGATATTAAGTTATGAAAATAATAATATTAGGAATTCGAAATTAACTTTTTCCATTATTTTTAGAGTAGATAGAAAACAGCGACATGCAATAAGGGTTTTTTTTAAACAATCAAAAAATCCAGTATTTTTAAAACTGATGTTTCTGTTTTATATTTCCGATAAGAAGTAAGAAGGCATTTTTTTTTTCATAAATTTTCCAATCCTCATACAAAAATATTTATTAAGTCCTATGTATTCGTGTGTCTGCTTTTGTATGAACTTATATTTTTTTTCCATTTATTATTTTAAATACAGGACTGAAACTATACCAGATAGTACTACATTCATCACGGACTTTAAAGAAACTTTGCCGGATACTACTTACCTCACAAATGTTGATGAGACTACTCTAGATATTACTTACATTACTGATTTCCATGGTAATTCCCACGAAGCAACTTTAATTATTTATTTATATTAATTATAATCCAAATAGCTCAAAAAATTTATTTAACTGATCATTCATATTTTATTCGCGATCGCAACGCTCGAGTACGCCGTCTAGCGGGAGCCTGTAAATATCGGACATTAATTTATCACGTTTTCATTTAGTTCCATCAAAGTCATTGACTGAATCAGACGCCATTTTTTAGCAGCAAATAAGAAACAAAATTTCCCTAAGGAAAAGGCCGAAGAACTTGAAAAAAATCTCCAGAATATTAGTAAATCTTTCAGGAACAGAACACGCCAAACATTTGAAGAAAAATTCCTCAATAATTTTTAATTTCTATTATCAACAAACTTGCAACTGATGACTTCCGATTTCGGATACTGTTACAGATGTGTGTATTAAGGTAAAATGCATTTCTTCTGTCTTCAATTCATTACGAATTAAAGTGAAGTCAACATTGCTTTCGTCATTCCAGTGAATAAATATGAATTCAGAACATACAGAATTGTAATAGTTATAGCATATTCTTTTTCGTTATAGAATAGTATATATTTCTGTATCCATATAATTCGGAAAACAACAATAAAAAATTATCCAAGTTACTTGAAATAGTGCCATTTGTGCTGATTCTTAATTAATTTAAATCGTTTTCTTGGTAAGTTTTTTTTAATTTTGAAAGAATAAGTTCAACTAGAATTCAGCTATTCTGTTTTTAGCTACATATTCAAATTCATATCAATTATAAAATTTTGCTGTGTAGTATGTTATCTAAAAGAAATGAAGGTATAAACTATGTATCTATTATTTGAGAATAAAGTTTTCAAACAAGGAACTTATCATTTTGGAATTCTCCGGGAATCATAAATCAGGTAAGTGCAATGATTTTTACAATAAAAAATTTGCTTGTAAATATTTTTTTTTCATTTGATGATGGTTCTCTACAGAATGGTTTTTTACGTCTGATTAAGAACTATAAGAATAATAAAAAAAAGAAACAATATGAAAGTTTTTATTTCAATGTTAATAATTCTTAAAATCGTTTTTTTTATCCTAAGAATTCTTTATTTTCCGTTTTTTAGTTTATAATTTTTTGATAAAAATTGTTCTCAAAATACTTTTGAAAAATTAAATGGTATAACATTATGTGTTTATGTATACTTCTTGTATATTCCAATGTTTGAAATAATATGATTCAGAAAAGTATGGAATAAAAATTCGGTACTTACGATGTATTAACGCCACCGCCGCTACAGATTTGGCGGTTTTTAAGTGCCGCCAATCTACACTTAAAATTTTTGCGACAGTTCATAAAATAAAACACTTTATTTAAAATCAAAATAGTTAATTGGATTTCGGTGGAAAATGAGCCGATATAGAGTTTAGCATAGATTCAAAACAATCATATCGCCATATGAACTCTGATGAATAAGATTCCAAATGAAATAACATTTCCAAAACGTACGTTTGCCAAGATAAAGTTTTATGTTGTGGGAATTGGTACATTTTCGTTTTTTCGGTCAAATATTTCCCTCCTGAAAAAATAAAATTGCATCTTGTTTTGTTTTTGGCAAATCCCAAAGACGAATATTCGTAGCACTAAAAATGGCGACAAAAAAGAATTGTTTTTTTTTTTTTTGTTTCGTCAGCATTCTTTATTTTACGTTTCTTAGTTTCTAAATAATGATTTTTATTGAAACTTGAAATTTTTTGATAAAAATTGTTGTCAAAAAACGTTGTTTACAAAATCAAATTTCATAAAATTATGAGGCTTATGTATACTTTTTGTTCATTTTAATTTTTGAACTAATATGATTCTTAAAACTATAGAATGTAAAGTTTAAATGGGCCTTTCATGTTATATCATTAAATTTAGTAATACTATTTCTCGGGCATTAGGTTTTAACTCTTATAAGAATATACATATTTTTTTCTGTTAATGTACAAATATTTTTCCGATGTGTTTTGGATATTCCTTCTCTAATAAAAAGAGATACCATTTTGTTTTCGGTTGTACAAGAAAGAAGATCAAGCATTTTTCTTTTTTAAATTTAATAAGCCACATTAAAGAAGGAACGTTGCAATGCTACACGCTACATTAACGACGTCTACAGAGTAACTGAATGACGGTTCATATGGAAATCGCAGGTAAGCGTCTCATACAACAACGCCCCCTATAGTTCGTTGCGATCGCGAATACCTTTAATGTGTGCAATGAATATGCTACTGTGAACCGCCGAAATTGGTGGTCATTGACTTTCGCCGGTGAATGTTGACTATCACATAGTCACATTTGTAAATGTCCGAAATATATACTAGAGTTGTTAAATGCCACCGCCCGATTTACCCTACAACGATGTTTTTTAAGGTTCTGTGTCATACATTAATGCTTTTTTAGGTCAGGTGCCACTGCCCAGTACGCATTTAATCAGTACTACTGGCAATTTAAATTGCTGCACCAGGAAGGCGACACACCACAAACGTGAAATTTGCAGGACGGATACATCATGTTGTGGTATGCAAATGATTAGCTTTATCAGCGCATTCATTCAGGCGATGGTAGCGACACCTACAATGTGTACAAAAGAATATACTTGACAGTTAGTTTCTCGTAATAAAATATTGAGTTTGAGCGTTGTTCTTGGGTGAAAAAGTTTTTGTTATGTCTCGTGTAAGAAGGAGAAATGCCTAAAAGCAAGTGTCTGAGTTTAATCAAGGTCAAATTGAGGCTTACCGGGATTGCGGATTATCACACCGAAGTATTACTGTTCGCGTTGGTTGAGATCCCATGACTATTAGCAGAATATGGAATTGGTGGGTTCATGACGATCATGTGGAACGCCGTGCAGCGGACCCCCATCACTAACATACGAGAAGACAGACATTCACATGACTTTAAGGGATAAGTCTTTTGAAGCTCCACATTTAAGCCGAATTGTGGCTCTTTCAATTATCCATGTTCTTCAGGCAACAACATTTATGGCAGTGATGCGCTAAGGTACTCCTTACAGTCTCCATCCTATGACTGTAAATAAAGTTACCCTTTTTACACCCACTTAGAATCTATTCTGAGTGACGGTTAACCTTAAAATTACCTTGTTCAGATCCACATAAAACTGCTCTTATTTTTGCTGATAAGTTTTAATTTGCTAAAAAAATATTTTAAAAATATTAAATGTTAAATGGAAGTTTTTAAATAAAATTCTTCACCTTAAGCCTGACCTAATTCTTCTGGCCTGATTCTTCGCATTAAGCCTGGCGGTTAGAATTAGGTGTGACCGAATACACATTTTCCTCGTTTCAACATCCTATATAATAAGAGGGCTCGATCACATATATAGAAAAGATTTAGGTGATCCAGTTACGAAGGGTAAGTGAGATCAGGGTTCATGTAATCCTGGGTCGCTTTAGTTCAAAAACGCTCATCTCATACATGATGCCGTAGATCGTGATGGTTTCGAGTAATTTTTGTAATGAGCTTTTGATTGTTCTTAAATATTTTTATTATATTTTTAGACTTGAATAACGCTTGTCTGATCGGCGGAACATGGACGCCTTACTGTCCACTGAAGGGCGGGAGATTTGGTTTGTGTCCTCCTACAATCATTCAAAGTGCTAAAGTAACTTGTGTTGCCTACAAAATGGATTTGTATATGCCTAAATCTCTTGAAGAATTCAGAGAAGAATTACAAGCCATTAAAAAATGTATTCTTTCAAAGAGTAAGTAAAATAAATTACAAATTTGAATAACATTTGATAGACGAGCTATTTACATATACATATATATATATATATATCAAAAGGAATATGTTCAAAAGGAAGATAAAGCCAAGGAAAATTACGGATTATTGAAAAAAGGGGGGAAAGAAAATTAATAATAAATACAGTGAGACCTGTTTTTGTGCGGTCCTTTTTTATGCGATTCTGTTTTTGTGCGATTGGTTTTATGCGATTTTATTTTTGTGCGATTTTTTTGTGCGAATTATTTTTATGCGGTATTTGAATCTTAACGGCGTTAGCACCAGTTTAATGTTTCCTATCAATGTGCATATGCATGTTGTGGACGAACTCTGATTACGTGGTCTCCTTGAGAACGATGTATCTGAACTTCGCGATGCTCTGTTTATTTACTTTCATTAGTTCATTTATTATCGTCAACTCCATTTTCTCTTCTGTTTAAAATTTATTCTGCGCTAAACAAGTTGAAGTAAATCAGTAAAAAATCGGTTGCTGTGTTAAAATACTTAGTATTTTAAAATTAAACCGTTATTTTTATTTTGTAAATTCTCGTCTGCGTGCGTGTATCTCAAATACTATACACTTCGTATTCAGAGTTTTATACACGATTCATTAGATTAAGGATTCATTTTATAGTGAGATTAAAGGTAAAAAAATTAATTACTTTTGTTTTTATTTATATGTAGTTTTTATGATTTTTATTTTATTTTATCTGATCACTGACTTTATGGTACCAAAAAACAAATCATTGAAATCCTATCTTCAAGCGATTTTCAACCAATTCATTCCAAGAAGATGCGCGTTTTGGATTACGACGAGTAGCAGCTAACTATTTAATGTATAATTTGAAAACTTCTACATGTATATGTACAATGGAGAATTAAATATTTTTAAAATTTCTTTAGGTCTAATTTAATTATTTAATTTTATTGAAAGCATTCTCTTACCTATTTCATAAATCATTGATGTATTTTCTGAGTCCGACTTTTTTTATGCGGTCCCTATCAACCGCATAAAAAAAGTTTTTGGTGGTATATGGTACAAACTTGTTTATTACATGTCAGAATTTATAAAATTTTCGAATTTTTTTTTGTGCAATTTCTTTTATGCGGTCCCTATCCACCGCACAAAAAAAGGTTTTACTGTATAACAAAAACTGGGAAGAAAAAAAAATAATCCGAAAAAAAGGATAAAATTCTTTTTTAAAAATCCAGAAAATAAAAGATATAATCTTTTCATCAAGCCACACGATTATATCCGCAAAAAAGAGTGCTTTCTAATATTGTATCAATATAGCCAAAGCAAAATATATCAATACAATAGTATGAGGAGCACTTAAAAAATTACAACAAACAAAATAGAACACAATAAGTAAAAATAACCAGTAAAAACAGAAAATAAAACATAAAGAAAAAATCAGAATAAAACATAATCTATAAAGCGAGTAGCAAAATCAAATGAACTTACATGAACGGAAAATCTTTTTAAGAATGACTTAAAATATTTTCGTATATTAAAATATTTTCGTAACATGATTGCCAGATTGCAAAATATTAATACTAAAGAGCAAATTAGATAGAGGCGTAACTAGAAGAGTTTTGTTGTAAAGTGCGTTCTTGCTGCACTACTGAAGTGCGTTTGATTTCTTAATTATCAAGGATGGGCCCGAAAATGGATGTGTGCAAAAAGTAATATTATACTGAATAATAAATAATTTCAGAAAATAAGTATTTGTTTAGGGGAAAAAATATAAAATAGAAAGAGAAAGAAACATGAATTGCCTGTTTTGCACGTAATTTTAGCCACGGAATTACCCGAAATGGATTTGCACATGAAAAAAATTATATAAATTAACAAAGTAATCCTTTTAGTAAGCAACTTTAGCCACGGATTTGCCCGAAATGGATTTGCACATAGACAAATTGTATAAATTAACAAAGAAATTTATTAGTGAATAATTCAGCCATGGATTTACCCGAAATGGATTTGCACATGGAAAAATTATATAAATTAGCAAATAAAAAAACATTTTTGTAAATAATTTTAGCGACGAATTTGTCAGACGTGGATTTGAACATGAAAAATTATAAAAATTAACAAAGGAATTTTTCAGTAAAGGAATTTTTTTAGTAAATAATTTTGACCACGGATTTGCCCGAAATGGATTTGCACATGGATTTTATTTTCTGTTTTTAGATGTTAATTTTACTTATTGTGTTCGATTTTGTTTGTTGTAATTCTTTGAGTGCTCCTCACACTGTTGTATTGATATATTTTGCTTTTGCTATATTGATACACTATTAGAAAGCACTCTTTTTTGCGGATATAATCGTGAGGGCTAATGAAAAGATTATATCTTTTATTTTCCGGATTTTTCAAAAGAATTTTATCCTTTTTTTCAGATTATTTATTTATTTTTCTTCCCAGTTTTTGTTATTTTTATTATTAATTTTCTTCCCTCCCCTTTTTTTTTTCATTAATCCGTAATTTTCCTTTGTTTTATCTTCAATTTGAACTTATTTCATGAGTTCTATTTACTTGCAGCTTATGTATATATATATATATATATATATATATATATATATATATGGCAACGTTACTTTTAAAAAGTCACGAGTAAAAGTACAAGTACTAAACAAAAAAAGTAATGATTTAAAAGTACATTTCTAGGAAATCGAAAGTACCTAAATTAATATTTTTGCAAAATTGTTATTTATTTAATTATTTTTAATTTTGAAAGTTATGGACATTAATTTATTTTTAAATTCGGAAGAATATAATATAATTTTATAATATAATCGTATAATATAATTTTAATATCAAACTTTTTATGGATTTGCAGGAAAAAGAAATTTTATCTATTGATTTTAATTTTTAGTTTATTATTTTTATTTATTAAAATTACCATTGATTTAAAATTGTTTTACTCTATAGAAACGCGTTTTAAAAGCACAAATATAAACAAAGCATACACGGGGTTTCAGATAGCTTTGAGGTCTTTGAGCTAGTAAAAAATAATTGAATGTGTAGTATAAGTTGAAACAGAACAGTCTACAGTTTTATTTGTAACAATGGCTAATGCTGAAGTCATGCGAGAACATCATTTTTCGAACATTTCTGCCTAACAGAATAATTATAATTGGCAAACGAATTTTAGTATCAGCGGCTAAATTAATACCTTCGAGTTTTCAAGAGTTAAAATAGTAATTACAATAGTTTTCAATAGCACAAATAGTTCTGAAGTTCTTAGAGATTTGACTGGACGTTGTTTGACAAGGTTGGACATAATTTTAGTAAAAAATGTACTAGGTAAAAATGTATTTAGCTAAAAATGTATTAAGACAAAAATGTATTATTTGTGAGTTCAAAAAGAAAATTGAAAAACGTAATAACAAAATCCAGCATTTTTGATTTAAAATGTATTAAATAAGTGCTTAAAACTCGAAAATGAATGAAAATAACTTGGTAATTAATATTTTTATTCATTTTGCGAAATAATTGCATTTCGAAAGTGGTTTTCGGAATAAGCGCTCTAATTGCATTTCGGAATAAGCGCTCCACGGGAGCACTAGAAGGTACTGCAGTATTGTATTTCACATATAATTTTTTTACGATTGGATATCGATTCAAAATTTATATGCTTTCCTTTTCGACATTTAATTTCATGTATGCCATAAATTTTTCTGTCGCTGGTGATTGGCATGATGTTTTCAGTTTTAGAAAATTTTAAATCCCTGGGTTTTTTCTGTTACGTTATTAGTTATAGCAGGCTGTTCAGCTTGGACAATTCTTTCCATTTTTTTTTGTAGCCTCCTTCCTAGCTTTTTTTTCCAACCAATAAAATTTGATGCAAGGTACAAGATGCAATTGAAGAAACATAATAATTTTTTTTAATGATTTTTTTTTTAAGAAAGCTTACCGAGTTTTAGAAAAAAGTAACGATTTCATTCGACATTTCCGTTACAAATACTTATACTTTTTCCCTAAAAAAGTAACGAAAGTACAAGTAAAAGTACTGAATTTAAAAAGTAACGAAGTACAAGTAAAAGTACGTACTTTTTACTTCTACCGGCGGTACAAGTAACGAAAGTAAAAGTACTGCCTTACATGTATATATATACAATAAAATCTACCGAATTATCGTTTATTAATTTTACTTTGTCTTTTAATATCTTTTAATAGACATAAAGTTCAAATTCCAATCTTGGACTCAAATTTGGTGGCCTTTGGGCTCTTCGTCAAACATAACGACGACTAATGAAACTTATGAGTGGCTGAAGACTAAAATTGATACATACAAGAAGAAACATTTCTCATTATACGATCATGGTTATGTCTCGTTCTCTTATGAAAATGATGATTTTGAGTTAATGATTCGAGAAAGGGATGTCCCGTTTTTCTGTAAAAAATATTCAAGACCATCTACACCAGACTTTTTCACTGAAACCACAGAAAGGTGAGTCGTAGACATATTCGTATTAAATTTGCATTTATGTCCCTTCCTCTCTAAATTATTAATCTCTCAATGAATCCTATTTAGAATTTCGTTAATCGATAACAAGAATTGATACATACAGTATATAGTCTTCCTTTTACTGAAAAGACTATGGGTTCAATTTACATGCAAGAGTATAATGTTCAATGCAATACATTTAGTTTACCATACAATACCTATTGTGGATAAGAGGACACAGAGAGGTTATCTGGACTCTAGATAATTCTCCTGAAGAGGTTAAAGGTTTGTTAAAGATCCTAAAGTGGTTAAAGGTTTTAATAATTTTTAACATAATCAGAACTGTCAATGTCTATGAATATAACGCAAAGCAATTAAAGCTGCATGGATAAATTCCAAAAAACAACGGGGGAAATTCTGGACGTATAGCCTTATCCGCAATATTCCTTTGATATTTATATGATATAAAGTTATTAAAATAATAATATCAAGAATTCGAAATTAACTTTTTCCATCATTTCTTAATGTAGATAGAAAACAGCGAAATGCAATAAGAGGTTCTTTTAAAACAATCAGAAAAACCAGTATTTTCGAAACTGATGTTTCTGTTATATATTTTAGACTAGCCACCTAAGGCGGCCAGCTGTCCGCCACTCTGAAGGTTTTCACAAATAAAGTTTTTTAAAACATAGCAGGAAATCTGAAGATTAGTGGACAATTAAAGTGTTCCTGTCCAGCAATTTTGTCTTCATATCCAGTTCTGCTGCAGATGTGTTATAGCTCTTGAGGATGTTTGAAATTATATAGCTACAACGCTTAAGAAAAAAAAAACTAAAATGCTAAATACATGAAAAGAACACGAAAACGAATAAATTTTTTATGGTATCAATTTCTATTTCTATATAATTTTTATAGTATCAAATTCTATTTCTATATCTGTTACGTCAAGCACTCAGGTATTATAATTTGATCTAGTTGTGCTTGTATAATTTTGATCTAGTTGCGCTTTCTACGTCATTTTGTTAACATCGTTTGGTTTGTTATTTCTAAGTTAACTTTCAAAAAATTGGCTGGCATCAGCATTTTTATTCTTTAAGTTGTTTATTTTTTCTTTTGGAATTCGTTCCTTTTTAGCGAAATGTTTTTCAACCTAATCGAATTCTTTGCCGACTGTTCTCTGTATATATAAAGAAAATAAAGTAAATATTTTTAAAGTGTTGCGAAAAGAATTTTTAGTTGTACTAAGTACTACAATATCGCTATAA
The DNA here is from genome assembly GCF_982258835.1 of Parasteatoda tepidariorum. NCBI lineage: Eukaryota > Metazoa > Arthropoda > Arachnida > Araneae > Theridiidae > Parasteatoda > Parasteatoda tepidariorum. The sequence continues at coordinate 93,433,712 of NC_141763.1, read as the reverse complement.
AAATTATCGTCTTCGCTTAAGAAAAAAAAAATAGAGCGTGGAAAGAAGAAGAAAAACTTATTATAACAATTATGAACAGAGACAAATATATCAAAGCGAAGCGTTCTATTTACGTATCGAATATGTTGCCACATTTTTAATACAAAAGTTAAACTTTTCTCCACTTTAATAAATGTAAACTAATGCGAACTTTATAATTTAATTATTAATTCCTTCGTATATTATTGGTTTAAGTTGTCGAAAATTAATATTTCAATTGTGAGGTTCGCATTAGCATACATTTATAAGAGTGGGGAAAAGTATATGCATTTTTTAATAGTTTTTTGAATATGGCTCTTTGAAGACGAAAAGCATAGACTTACAAAATAACTGATAACTAAATAACTAATCAAAATTTTTGGAAAAGAAAAAAAATACTTCTTCATTATGTCAAAACACAATTATGGGCCGAGTTTCGTGCCCGGGCGAGGCTTCTGGGGCGATATATTGTGATTACAGACACACACACACACAGCCTCGTTTATTATTATGTATAGATAAGAATAAAATTTTAATTAGATGACTTTTTTTTCATATATTTCCTAATTAGAAAAATATTTATTAAATCCTGTGTATTCTTGTGTCTGTTTTTGTATGCACTAATATTTTTATTCATTTATTATTTTAAATACAGGACCGAAACTATACCAGATAGTACTACATTCATCACGGACTTTAAAGAAACTTTGCCGGATACTACTTACCTCACAAATGTGGATGAGACTACCCTAGATACTACTTACGTTACTGATCTCCATGGTAATTCCCACGAAGCAACTTTCATTATTTATTTATATTAATTAAAAACCAAATAGCTCAAAACATTTATTTAACTGATCATTCATATTCTATACCTTTAATGTGTGCAATGATTATGCTACTGTGAATGATCGAAATTGGCGTTTGTTGTTTTTCATCGGCCATATCACTAACAGCCGAGAGAACAGACATGTTATCCACATGGTCTTAAAGGATAAGTCTTTTGAAGCTCGCCATTTAAGCCGGACTACGGATTTTTCAATTATCCATTTTCCATGTTTCTTTGGCATCAACATTTATGGCAGTGAAGGGCTAGATGGTACTCCTTATAGTCTCCACACTGTCACTGAAAATAAAGTTACCATTTTTAGACTCACATAGAATCTATTTTAAGTGACGGTTAACATTAAAATTACCTTGCTTAGATCCACACAAAACTGCTCTAAATTTTGCTGATAACTTTTAATTTGCTTAAATATTTTCAAAATATTAAATGTGTCTATTTTTATTTTTCCAGTCTGCCACGTTTTATCCAAGTATTTATTAACTATTTGTATGCCATTTTCATTGTGCAATTCATCTATGAGCTGGCATGCTAAACACTGCCTCTGAGATACAAGTTGTTTTTTTCCAGAGAGTCAAAATCTGCAATAAAAAATTGGAGGTACCTAAATAAAATTCTTCAGCTTAACCCTGGCCGTACCGCTATGGGGGCGGGAGCCTAGCGGTTAGAATTAGGTGTATCCGAATGCAAATTTTCCTCGTTTCAATATCCTTTAGAATAAGAATGTTCAGTCACATATATGGAAATGATTAAGATGATTCAGTTAAGATGGGTAGTTGAGATCAAGATCCATGTAATCATAGGCCACTCGAGTTTGAAACGCTCGTCTCATACATGATAACATAGACCATGATAGGGGAATAGTGTGATCCATCTCGTAAGCAGGTTAAATACAACAATTTTTTTTTACTTAAAATAATCAACAGTTTTTTTTTAAAGTTCTTTTTGTATTGAGCCTGTGATTGCTCTTAAATCTTTTTATTATATTTTCAGACTTGAATAACGATTGTCTGATCGGTGGTAGATGGACACCTTACTGTCCACAGAAGTTTGGGAAAATTGGTTTGTGTCCTCCAACAAACATTCGACGTGCTAAGGTAACTTGTTTTAGCAACTATATGGATTTGTATACTCCTCAATCTCTTGAAGAATTCAGAAATGAGCTGCAAGCCATTAAAAAGTGTTTTCTTTTAAAGAGTAAGTAAAATCAACGTGTTCTTGTTGTTTATATATATATATATCAAAAAGTAAATACTTTTGTATTAATAAAAGAATTAAATCTCTTTCGTTTTCATAAAATGTCTTTGTTAAAGAATAAGCGTAGAGAGATTCTATTTTGGGAATTGAAGGCTGAAAACATACCATTGAAATATAAATAGATTTATATTTCAAAGGAAGAGTTATTTTTAGAATCGTTCCCTTTTTCACTTCCATATAAGGAAGCAGAAATGATTTTCCTTAATGCGTAAGGTTACAAGGAATGTACGAAAAGTGCCTTTTTACCTCAAATCTGTGTTTGTATAAAACGTAAGAACGCATAGTTTTGGGTGTCCTTTTCATCATGATGTGATCCAAATAAGCTGTGCCGGAATTGTCCGGAGTCTTTTCCACTCCCCCTCCTTTGCAGGAGTGGGGACGTGAACTGTTAGCAATACCAGCCTACATTTAAATAAACATGTTTAGAACGTCTGATGGCTTAAGACTGCAATTATTTCAAGCTAAATACAACACTGATAACAGGATTGGAGCCCTGTTATTACATATATATCTTGTATATATATATATATATATATATATATATATATATATATATATATATATATATATATATATATATATATATATATATATATATATATATATATATATATATATATATATATATATATATATATATATATATATATATATATATATTACTTTGTCTTTTGATAGATGGAACGGACAATTTCCAATCTTGGACTCAAATTTGGTGGCCTTTAAAGGACTCCTCGTTAAGCATAAAGACAACTAATGAAAGTTATGAGTGGCTTAAAACTAAAATTGAGACATACAAAGAGAAACATATGTCTGAAGACGACAAATTAAACGATCAAGGTTATGTCTCGGTCTCTTATGAAAATGATGATTTTGAGTTAATGATTCAAAAAGAGGAAATCCCATTTTTCTGTCAAAAATATTCAAGACCATCAACACCAGACTTCTTCACCGAAACTACAGAGAGGTGAGTCATAGAGATATTCGTATTTAACTTGAATTTACATCCATTCTTTTTTTAAGGTGTTAATCATACAATGAATCCTATTTAGAATTTCGTTGATCGAAAACAAGAATTAATACATACAAACAAGATTGATATAGTCTTCCTTTAACTGAAAAGAGATTAGAATCCTATAATCTGCGAGAGTACCTTTATTCTCTTACGTGATTAATCACGCATTGAGTCCTATTTAGAATTTCGTTGATCGAAAACAAGAATTGATACATACAGCGTATAGTCTTCCTTTAACTGAAAAGGCTTTATAATCCTATAATCTACGAGAGTACCTTTATTCTCTTAAGTGATTAATCACACAATGAATCCTATTTAGAATTTCGTTGATCGAAAACAAGAATTGATACATACTGCGTATAGTCTTCTTTTAACTGAAAAGGCTTTAGATTCCTATAATCTACGAGAGCACTTTTATTCTCTTAAGTGATTAATCACTCAATGAATCCTATTTAGAATTTTGTTAATTGATAACAACAATTGATACATACAGTACATAGTCTTCCCTTTACTGAAAAGACTATGGGTTGAATGGACCTAAAAGAGTATATTGCTCAATGCAATACATTTAGATTACCATATAATACCTATTCGGGACAAGAGAACACACAGAGATTATATGGACTCTAGATAATTCTGTGCTATATACTTAGTCAAAAACTTAGATCTAAAGTATACTAATAATAATAATGTATACTAATTTAAATAAATATTACAAAGTGGAAGAAACTAAAACTTATTCGAAATCGAATCACTGGAATGGAATAATTAGTATGGCGGAATGAAATATATTAAAACCAATTTGATTGCCGGATGACAAGAAAATTTTTTTATTTATCAATTTCTAACGCATCTATGTTTCCTCCAGCGAAACGAAATTTCATGTTTTCAGTCCCGCTTTGCCACTAGCGATTCGTTTGATTTCGATCATCTTTTTGGTTTTCCTCCTCTTAAATAATATGTAACCTATTCTTGTAGAATTTTTTAATTCTTCTTTGGCAAGAATTTTAAAAAAATACATGGACAGTCAATACAGAACATTATGCAAAATTTGTGGTAATAAGGTACTTTTTACCCTTAGTACTTGATACAATAGTGCCATACGGAATTACAGTATTTTGTGCACTTTTCATCTCAGCGAAAAACAAAGCCTTCATTATATTTTTATGGTGTATTAAATTTATATTGAATTTTGTTGGTACAATGGTATCAGTATATTTTAAAGTAACTCATATTTTGTCTGATTAATGTTTGTGAAGCAGGATGGTACAGCAAACAGGACATCAGACTGCCATTCTGACGAAATGATTCCTCGGCGGCCGTTAAAATTTGCCTACTTTCATACAGATGAATAACAGCTTTTCTTGAAAGTAAAGTCATCGGAAGCTCAATGATTATTACATTACCTCCCTTCATAAAGTTAGTTCCTACTTATAGAATTTTAAAACTCCATAACTCTCTTGGCCAACAATTGGCTGTTGCGAGAGAGCTAAGTTACCTTAACTATGAGGATACCTATAGTACCACTTCATTTTATGTGTAATTCTGTAATTGAATTTTGTATTTTCCCACATTAACGACTTTGTATTCATTTCAGTTATGTGAACGAAACTGTAACAGATACTACAGACGTTGCAAAGTTTGAAGGTAATTTATCAAATATATATATATATATATATATATATATACATAAGTTCAAAAAGAAGAATAAAACAAATAAAAATTATAGACATATGAAGGGGAAAAAAAGGGGGAGAAATAAGTAAAAAAATAACTAACTTTAAAATAATTAACTTTCTTCGTGTTTTCTTGTATTTATTTATGTATATATATGTATATATATACTCTTCACACTATTGTATTAATATATTTTGCTTTGGCTTTATTGATACAATATCAGAAAGCACTCTGTTTTGCGGATATAATCGTGTGGGCTGAAGAAAAGATTATATCTTTTTTTTACGGTTCTTTTTCCGGTTTTTAAAATAAAATTTCATTGTTTTTTTTCTATATATATATATATACAAACTGTTGTTTGTTATTTTTTTACTTATTTCCCCCCTCCCTATTTTTTATTCTTCATATGTCTATAATTTTTCTTTGTTTTATTCTTCATTTTGAACTTATATATATATATATATATATATATATATATATATATATATATATATATATATATATATATATATATATATATATATATATATATATATATATATATATATATATAGACAAAAAAAGAAAAGAAATGGAAATTAACGAAGATTAAGATAAATAATAAGTTTTATTCACTGAGCATTAGCTGCGAGAACATAGCAATAGCTGCAAGAAATACGAAAAAGACAAAGAAATAAAAAATATTTCAAAAAATGTAAAGAGGTGAAAAATATTTATAAATAAAATATTTTTAATAAATTTTTTAAAAATTTAAAAAAAGAAAAATTAAGAATCCGGAAAACAAGATTAGGAAAGGATATATCGTCATCAGCTCACAGGATTATTTCCGCAAAGAATAGTACTTTGTAATATTGCATTAATATAGTTGTTGTTGTTAATTTACGTCGCACTAGAACTGCACAATGGGCTATTGGCGACGGTCTGGGAAACATCTCGGAGGATGATCCGAAGACATGCCATCACAATTTTGATCCTTTGCGGAGGGGATGGCACCCCCGCTTCGGTAGCCCGACGACCTGCACGCGAAGTCGAGCACTTTACGGTAGCACAGTTTAACGAGGACCAATACCGCACACCCTCGCTCCCTACGCAGACAGATCCAAGTGGTCACCCACCCGCACACTGACCGCAGTCAGTGATGCTTGACTTTGGTGATCTGCTGGGAACCGTGTCTTAACGATCAGTCCACTGCGGGACGCATTAATATTGCCCTGTTACGGTTGGGTATAGAATAAAAAATGATTGAAAAGCTGCTAATAAGCAAGTGATAACAATTTAGAAAGAAAAAACTAAAAATTAATGGCCGGGTGAAACATATAGTTAGTACATTTTTGAAGTGGTGTCGCAAAACTTTTACAACCCAGAAGGAATATTAATTTTTTAAAAAAAGTTCCAGAAGATAACAAATATATTCTACAAAAGACATACCTCCTCTCCATAGAAGCTATCCGGATCTAGGATGAAAACAAAAAAAAACCATGGCTTGTGAAAATGAAGTAGTCCAGTTCTTTTTTTGAAGATCTTTGTTGTTTTATTGGAGAAAACATGTTAAAAATCATCATAGTGAGGCACAACATCAAAAATTAACACAGCGATGCACAACATCAAAATTACCACAGCGATGCACAACATCAAAATTACCACAGCGATGCACAACCTCTTGTAAATGTGGGTACTAATGGAGGCTGGAGCAGGAGACCACACTATCCAAAAATTGGTGCGTCATAAAGAAGAGTATTCAATCAAAAGGAATTCCATAAAGCTAGAAATGGCTGTGACGGAGCCCATCAATGGCGGTGTCTGGGTCGCGGATCATTTTTAAGGCAGGAGATATCCCAAATTAGAAATTTACTTGGTAGTCATTAAATCAGAGACAAAGAAAAGCACAGCATATTGACTTGCCAACATGGCGGTAGACGTGACGCCATCCCAAAAGATGTTCTCTTCCTCAAAAAAAAAGAGGAAGGGGGAAAAAAAAACGTCCTGCCAGGAAGCAGCGTGACGTTGGGGTGATGAAAGATTTCGAATGCACCGGTCATTTTTCGCGCGCTCTTTTTATAAGAGACAAAAACTTAAAGTTGAAGTTGTAGTACATGTTGTGCAAGTTAAAGTCAAATTATCTAAAAATTACGAGTTGAGACGAAAAATTGATTATACGTTAAAAGTTACGGTTGAGAAACACAACATACACGCGGAGATGAAAGATGCCGACAACCAGTGCGAATTCTCAGAAACGAAAAGGGTGGAATGTTCTAGAAAAAAAGGGGTTCTGCAAGGAGCTGGTAAGGAATTTTAGGGGGAGAATGTCCAAATTGCGCTAACGCGTTAAGGGGTGAGAAGAAAAAAGATGAAGAGAATAAAAATTGTATTATAAAATTATAAATTAAGTCGAAAGAATTAGTATTTTGATTAAAAAACAGGATATTTAGAAAATTAGGCTGTGACCTAATGTCACATTATACCCCCCACTGCAGAAAAAAAATTTTGAAGAATTTTTTTTTTTTTTTTTTTTGCCAAAAAAAAAGAGATATTAATCCAAAAAAATTTTTATAAATGAAATTAAGTTCTAACAGCCTGAAACTCCAGTTCACCACTTCTCCACTTACAAATAGTCAGATGTTTACATAACAATCTATATATCAAAACTTTTGATAGTAAGAGTCTGAAATGAGAAAAGCTGTGCCCCAAACATAAGACATACAAAGAACTAGTAACACATAACGACACATACATATAAGCAGCTTTACATGGCTGCATCTTGATTAGTGAAATGGCAAAACAATGTTAATTGTTTGATAAATGGACGAAAAACACAAAACAATCTTAATTGTTTGCTACATGAAAACAAACATTTTGACAATGAATCGTCAACACATGTAATATAAATTAAACAACATATGCCTTGATGCATGTGAATGCCTATAAGTGCAATAACTCCCGTATAAAAAAATTCAGGCTACATGAAGTAGACTGAGAAAATCTTCTCCAAAGAAAATAACATTAAGGAGGTAAAATGGATAATTGATTATTCAAAAAAGATCTCACTTAGTAATAGTGGAAAAACAATTTTTGAGGTAAAGGACATTAACTCAAATTATTCCTTGTAAGAAGGAATTGAAAAAAAAAATTGATTTGTTTGCTGGAATTTATTATGAAAAAAATTGAAAAATTGCAAACAAAAGAAAAATCAGGCTACCATTGTAGACTGACAATACTCCGAGCTTAAACGAAAAAAACTTTGTACAACATTTTGTACATCAATCCATTAAGTGAATTTTGAGAAAAAAAATTGAAACCAATCGAACAAGATTGATAAGTAGTAATCCGAGTTAAAACGACAAAAAAATTAGTACACATCAAAGTGTATACCTGAAACAAATCAAAGTCATTAGTGAGAGCAATAAGTGCATAAAAATTATTAATTTAAGACTTGAAGGAAGTTAAAGAAATTGCAATTAAACTTACTAGTTGTAACAGGAAAAGCCTAGGCAAAACATTAAACTTAACAAAAACTGCAAGGAATTTTAACACTTAAAAAAAACAACAAATTGACTCACAGAACTTTGACCAAAAAAAACTGCTAAAACAAAACAAAAACAAGGCCTTGACACATTGCTTACAAAAAGCATTCCCTAAAAAATTGCTGAACAATATACAATTAACAAACTCAGCATCAACAATTTGAATAAAACAACATAACACAAACAATAAAAAATCATAACAAACGTTGTGACACCTTGAGATGTACAATGAGGTGTACTTTTATACCTTACTTATGCAAAGAGAATTCACACTCTGCAAAAATCCAAAAAAATTTTTATGTAATAAGAGTGACTTATGACATACTAGAAAAGGAAAAAAAATTATACTGTACAGAACTACAGGGTCGAAAAACAAAAAAATTGGCATTCGAAATCAGGCATCATTAATTAATTACAATTATGTGTTTAAGTAATTTAAAAATACAAATATTAACATGAAATATTTGTTACAAAAAAATTGCAAACAGTTAGACATGAACAACCAAAAACACGAACCCATAAATATAAGTTTGTAGAGTCGCAAAAAGGAGGGCACTGCTCATCATCCACCATAAGAAACCATATCACTATTTGAATACCTCATTCAATTAAAAAAATGTTAGAACTATTGACAAAATTAGTTACAAGAACTGTATATCAAAAAAATTTAACCAAAAAAATCACTGGTATTGCCTGACAAGTACTACAGGATCCCGATGTTCCGCGGATATGACGGCCAGCATCATATACACCGATACCCAAATAACACCCATCACACATATAAATGTTACATTCAAACAAATTTATTAGAAAAAAATTATTTACTTCTTAAATTGTAAGGACAAGCCTTAGGGAGAGTGATATCACTATCAATTACACTAGGGGAGGTATCCAAAGAGGGATGAAAAAGCAAATTTTGCCTCCTATGAGGACATAGACGTAAACGGTCTATATGAACAGTTAGTTTATGTGCATTTGTATTGTCCAAAAGTTGGATTACATAATCCACATCATTGAATTTTGACAAAATAGTAAACGGACCATCAAATTTAGGTTTAAACACATTAGTATGTTTTAAGTAAACAATATCACCAATATTTAGTGATCCTAATCTTGCTTTCGCACCTTGTCTCGAATTTTGTTTGACTTGAGCTCGTTCAGAATTATGGTAAGCATTTTCATATGCAATATTGAGCTCATTTAAGGTCTCCAATAAATAGTGAGATTTATCCAAATGTATTGGTTCAACACTAGTTTCAAAACAATCAAAAATTAAGGCCAAATTACGACCAAAATGAAGTAAGTTAGGGGTGAATTTGGTTGAAGAGTGAATTGAACCATTGTATATATTTTGGTGAATTAATAAGCTGGTTGCAAATGACACACCTTTCTCATGTAAAGTTAAAACAGAAGACTTAATAGCTTGATTAATGCGTTCACTCATTCCATTACTTTGAAGATGAGCTGCACTGCTATGGGCTAATTTTATGCCTAACTTTTTATTGATTAATTCAAAAATCTCAGCTTTAAACTGAGTGCCTAGATCTGTTAATAGGTATAACATTCTACCATAATGAGCAATATAATTCATTAAATGTTTAGAAACAGTCTCAGTGGTTAAATTGACTAGTTGGTTTAAAATTAAATGTCTAGAGAAATGATCTATGAAAGTTAAAATATATCCACAATTCTTAATGGGTCCTACAATGTCCATTGAGACAAATTGTCCAGGCCTCTGAGGTAGCCACATTGATTTTAAAGGAGCAGGCTTGCTCGCAGACTGTTTATGTTTAATACATAATTCACAAGACTTAACATAATTACAGGTATCACTGTAACAACTTTTCCAAAAATATCTTTTAAACACAAGCTCATACGTCTTTTGAATACCAGAATGGGAAACATGACAAATATTTAACACTTTAGATTTTAATGAATTTGGAACTACAATTCTGTGTTTATGAGGAAAAACCTCAGTGGCATACATTAATATACCATCATTTAAAAAGAAATGTTCAGTCTTAGATTGATTAATTAACGTGGGATTGTTTAAAAGAGAAATAATTTCCTGAATATTTTGATCTTTACATTGTTCCGATTTAAATGTGTCCAAAGAAATTTCAAGAGGGGAGTCATTATTAGTTAAAGCATGAATTGCATGGTCTTCGTTTATATCAGTGAAAGGTAAAATTAGTTCAGAATCATTACTATTTAAAGCAGGTTGACAAAAATTTGGATCAGGAGAACGACTAAACCAGTCGGCTAACACATTCTCATGACCAGGTATATGTATAAACTCAAAAGTATATTCACTTAAAGCAAGCAACCAACGTGTGATAATATCAGCAGGTGATGTAACCTTGCGATAGTGTTTTAGGGGTTTACTATCACTCAGAATTGTAAAATTTCTATTATAGAGGTAAGATTTAAATGCTGTAACACCCTTAAAAATTGCATATAGCTCCAATTTGATGGCGGGATAGTTTTTTTCAGACTTGGACAAAGCCTTACTAAAAAAAGAGACAGGGCGAAGAGATCCTTCATGCTCCTGCATCAAAACTGCTGAAATGCCTAATTTGCTCGCATCAGTATTTAGGAAAAACGGTTTACTGAAGTCTGGTAACTGAACAAAAGGTTTCGAAAAAAATGCATTCTGTTATGCATCAAATGCCCGCTGTTGTTCGTCATTCCATTTAAATTTAGATTGCTTTGTAGCAACTTTAGTCAACACAGCAATTAATTGGGCGAAATTTGGAATTAAATGGCGATAAAAGCCACACACACCTATAAACTTCTTAACCTGTTTGGCATTACGAGGGGTAGCAAATGAAGTAATTTTGGCTATATTGGATGAAGTAGGGGTTATACACTTATGGGAAATTACAAAACCGAGATATTCAACAGAATCTTTAAAGAAAGAACATTTATTAGGAGCTAAAGTTAAGTTGTATTTAGTTAAAATTTTAAGTAACGCTGATATTCTATTAGTCATTTCCTCAAAGGAATTTGTTCCGATGAGAAAATCATCTTGATAGGCATGGATACCTTTAATACCCTCAGTATTTAATTCCTCAATAATTAGGTCTACTAAAGCCTGGAAAGTACTCGCTGCCGTTTTGAGGCCAAAAACGAGTCGTCTATTAGCGAAGGATCCAAAAGGAGTAGTAAAAGTTAGTATGTCCTGTAGGTGTTCAGGAAGCATAACCTGCCTATAGGCTTCTCGTATATCACACTTTGTGAAAAATTTATAAGAAGAAATATCATTAATTATAGTGCTTATTTTAGGCAAAGGGTAAGTGGAGCTTTCTACCACTGCATTAAGTAATCTTAAGTCCAAAGCTAAACGATACTTAGGTTTTCCCTGACTATTTTCTGAGTTTTTCTTTTTGACTAAGACTAGTGGAGCAGCCCAATGGCTAACATGCCTATGAATAATACCGGCTTCCACTAATTCATCTAATTCTTGTTTAATGTCATCCCTTAAAGCATATGGAATTTCAAATGGTAAGGTTTTTATTGCATTGTCATTTTTCAATGTCAAAGAGGGAACCACACGATCAGTACATCCTAAAGTTTTTATGGTTTTGGAAAATGCAGCAAAATTCTCCAAAAAAATGTTTTGAAGGATTAATTTTTGATCAGTGTCTAAATGTGCTAAATCAAAATCAGTAGATTTTAGTTCATCTTTTCTTAAATTTAAAATATCCTGAGAAGCAGTAATTAAATTACACTGTTCTAGATGAGTACAATCATTTAAATCTACATTATTACCATCATTACTATTTTGGACAACAAAATTACAAATAATATTACCTATATTCAAGCCTTTATTTAAATGAACAGTGTTATCAGAATTATTTTGGATTATTGTATTAAGCACATTATTGTCAACAACATTAATAGAAGGATGAATTATAATATTTGAATTATAAGTAGGTGTGAAATACACCTCTTGATTTGTTTGTTTAACAAAAGAATTAATTCTTAAATGGGCAATGGCAGTCTCGCCTGGCTCAATTGTGATTTTATTTTTTAAAACTACATCAATCTGTTCATTATTGGTATGATTAGAAGCTAACTTATCAAAATTATTTAAAGGAATACAAAAATTACTAAATTGCGCAGACTCCTCTTTGAAGTTTATAAGAACATTATGTGTTCTTAGAAAATCAAAACCTAGAATTCCCTGAAAAGTATCACTCTTAATATCTGCAATAAAAAATTGATGACGAAAAAAATTATTATGGATTTTAAAGGAAATTTCAGCACAAGCCGAGAATTGTAGATGAGAATTAACTGTTCTTATTTGGACTTTTCTTGATAAGAATTTTACTTTATTATGAGCCCTGATTGCATTGAAAGTATCTAATGTCAATAATGAGACTGACGACCCACTATCCAGTAGAAAATTTACATTAACATTTTTAAAGCTAGATGCAATTGTAGGAAGATTACTTTCATGTGAAACAATATTTATGTGCTCAGTATTCTCTTTATAGTCACAGTTAGTCAAAAACTCCCTAATGGTAACATTTGAATTATGCATCGATTTTGACATAAACTCATTTATATCAAAAATTTTGGATGGTTTGGTGGATGAGAAGACAGGGCCATCCCCTACTGCCTCCTGCGAGAGTTTAAAGGATTGTTACCTCTATAATTAGTACTATTAACCCTCGGTCTAAATTGTTCATTTTGACTAGGAATCGGTGGCGGTGGATACTGCGGTGCAGTGAACCTGGGAGAAACCATGGGGAACTGTGGCGGAAAAGAATGCATCGCCAATGGCCCAATTGAATTTTGTCTTAAATGTCTGAGATACGTTCGACACACACTCATGATATGCCCAGACCTATTACAGAAAGCACAGTGAAGGTTTGGAGTTGGGCGAGGTTGTTCATGTCCAACCCGATCCTGGTTCTGTACAGGGTGAACTAAAAGGGGACATAATTTAGTGCTGTGGGGTTTCTGACATATATTACAATTAGACTGCATAGTCTCAATTCTTGTTGTCAGCATTTCGAGTTGTTTTGAAATTAAGGTGAGCTGATCAGGTGCAGCAGAAGCACACTGAGTCACCGCATGAGCTGCGACTAAAGGAGTAGCCGAGCCAGCTAAAGATTGCTGTATTGTCACGATATGATTGGCCCTTTTGACCATCTCGCGGTAGTCTTGTATTCCCTCAATGAGAATAGTCTCCTTAAGGTGCAAAGGGATTGCAGATAAGAACTGCATGGCTTTTATCCGAGACAAAGCTGATTGGTCATTTATAAAGTTATATGCCTTATGGGCAAGAGAATCTATCCTATATTCTAGATTTTTGATAGTTTCAGAGGGCAAAAGGCTGATTGCCTGAAATTTTGCCAAGTCAGCCGAGGAAGAATCTTCTTGTTTGAAAAAATTTTGAAGCAGCTGACATGCATCCTCGAACTTTGTGACCACCCTACATTCAGGTGAATTCTGAAAAAAAGTGAGAGCAGCCCCAGACAATTTTGATTTTAACAAATATAATGCAGCCTCATTATCAAACTGATTTAATTTTACTAGATCTTTAATTTGGTTCAGAAACCACTCTACGTTCTGAGAATTTCCAGAAAATTCTGGACTATTGAAATTGAATTTAGGGGTTTGCCTATTGGCCTCTATGTTATTTACGTTGTCAGGCATAATTATTGAATTAGAATACGTTCTATTACGGGTTTGAATTGGGGTCATCTAATGAAAATATTAAGTAATGATAGTATCAATTACACAAGTATTATTACTAATCGTAACCTTTTGATAACCTCATGAAAATGATGTAAACATTGAAACATAATAAATTTAAGTATCAAGAAAAACACAATTAAAAATTATTTTACCCTTCAAATTACTGTGAATCATATAACGATATACTTGCATAAACAAGAAATATCAACCATTAGAAAAAAACAATATTGTCATTAATTATTTCAAAGTGCAAATAAACACCCAAAAATTCTCATAAACAAACCAACAAAATATGTAATTGTAGTATAATAGATTAGAACACTGATAATTTATCAATATAGGAGAGTAAGACATTGGCAATTCATATTAAAAATCAATAACCTTTCAACAAAATTTATCAATTAAATTATCAAACATGACCTATTTCAAAAGCATAAGAAGCAAACTTTTAGCTCACACAAAATTTACCAAATATTACATAATGATTATTATTTTAACCAATTGCTGTGAAAATTTGTATCTAAACTATTTATGTAAACATCAATTTTATAGAATAAAAGGAATCTTATTTTTTTTTTTTTAAATTATTATATGAAAAATTATTTACCAAATCTTATCCAATTGCTACTTATTATTTAATCAAAAATATTTATATTAATCATCCTAATCAAAATCGTTATTTTTAATCACTATTATAAAACAATTGTAATATTCAATTACAGAAATTATGACAAATAATTATTATTTACTCAACTTAAAAAAATTATCTATTTGGTTATTGTATGAAACAAATTAGTAAATAACCAAAACAAGATATTAATTAACTAATCAAAACATAAAGTCTACTAAAAAAATTTGATTACATTGCATAATTTATTATTGTTTATTTGGCTATTATATCAAAAACTATTGAAATAAACAGTTCATTTCCTACACCAAACTTAACGAAATTTATTGAAATTAATTGTATTAAACATTGAATAATAACATGTTACTTTACTCATATTAAAAATTTAATTTGAAAGAATACTCGTTCACTGGTCAAAATAAATATAGTTAAAAACTATATCACCAACCGAAAAGCGGAACGGCACCACATGCCCTGTTACGGTTGGGTATAGAATAAAAAATGAATGAAAAGCTGCTAATAAGCAAGTGATAACAATTTAGAAAGAAAAAACTAAAAATTAATGGCCGGGTGAAACATATAGTTAGTACATTTTTGAAGTGGTGTCGCAAAACTTTTACAACCCAGAAGGAATATTAATTTTTTAAAAAAAGTTCCAGAAGATAACAAATATATTCTACAAAAGACATACCTCCTCTCCATAGAAGCTATCCGGATCTAGGATGAAAACAAAAAAAACCATGGCTAGTGAAAATGAAGTAGTCCAGTTCTTTTTTTGAAGATCTTTGTTGTTTTATTGGAGAAAACATGTTAAAAATCATCATAGTGAGGCACAACATCAAAAATTAACACAGCGATGCACAACATCAAAATTACCACAGCGATGCACAACATCAAAATTACCACAGCGATGCACAACCTCTTGTAAATGTGGGTACTAATGGAGGCTGGAGCAGGAGACCACACAATCCAAAAATTGGTGCGTCATAAAGAAGAGTATTCAATCAAAAGGAATTCCATAAAGCTAGAAATGGCTGTGACGGAGCCCATCAATGGCGGTGTCTGGGTCGCGGATCATTTTTAAGGCAGGAGATATCCCAAATTAGAAATTTACTTGGTAGTCATTAAATCAGAGACAAAGAAAAGCACAGCATATTGACTTGCCAACATGGCGGTAGACGTGACGCCATCCCAAAAGATGTTCTCTTCCTCAAAAAAAAAGAGGAAGGGGGAAAAAAAACGTCCTGCCAGGAAGCAGCGTGACGTTGGGGTGATGAAAGATTTCGAATGCACCGGTCATTTTTCGCGCGCTCTTTTTATAAGAGACAAAAACTTAAAGTTGAAGTTGTAGTACATGTTGTGCAAGTTAAAATTAAATTATCCAAAAATTACGAGTTGAGACGAAAAATTGATTATACGTTAAAAGTTACGGTTGAGAAACACAACATACACGCGGAGATGAAAGATGCCGACAACCAGTGCGAATTCTCAGAAACGAAAAGGGTGGAATGTTCTAGAAAAAAGGGGTTCTGCAAGGAGCTGGTAAGGAATTTTAGGGGGAGAATGTCCAAATTGCGCTAACGCGTTAAGGGGTGAGAAGAAAAAAGATGAAGAGAATAAAAATTGTATTATAAAATTATAAATTAAGTCGAAAGAATTAGTATTTTGATTAAAAAACAGGATATTTAGAAAATTAGGCTGTGACCTAATGTCACAAATATAGAAAAAGGAAAATATATCAATGCAATACTGTGAGAAGCACCAAAAACAATTGAAATGAAAATGGGACTTACTAAGCAAAAAATGCAAAAATATCATCTCGAGCAGAAAAAGTAGAAAATAAATAATGAATAAAATACAGAATAAAACACAAAATATAAAAAGAGTAGCGAATTCAAATGTAATTGCACTTACCGGCATTCTTCAAAAATGTAAGATATTTTTGTAACTCGTTTGCCACATAACAAAATATAAAAATAGAAGCGTAAATATAATGCATAGTGGATTCCTTTTATGACGCGTTTTACTGAAGTACAGAAGCGCTTTTGATTTGTTAGTTACCTGGAATTTGCCCGAAGCTAGATGTGAGCAAGATAATAAAGTTATACTGGAGAAATAAAAGTTTATAAATAGTAAGGATTTGAGACGTGATGGCTCAGGGATAAAGCGTTCGCCTCCCAATGAGGTGAACCAGGTTCGAATCACACCGATGGCTGGTCGATACGAATTCTACACCCGGCTCACACGGACCACACGTGCTGACGTGAAATATCCTCAGTGGAAGACTTAACATGGGTAAAAGTCCATTTGAAATCAGGCTAACTTTGAGAGGTTTCCGGGGTTTCCCTCTCCATGTAACGAAATAAGGGTTAGTTCCATCAAAATAGTCCCCTACGTAGGAAACTTTCTCCCTATACTTGATCCAGGAGTTCCCCTGTCTTCTGAGTTGGGTTTAAAATTAAAAGGCTACGGAGTTGAACATTAGTAGCCATAATCCCGATATTCGATCGGCTGTTCATCGCCTGCTAAAACATAATATAAAGTTATTCTGATTCTTGTTTTAATTAAATTTGATTTAAAATCATTTTAACTTCCGTTACTCTTAAGCCAATGTTTCCCAAACTTATGACTTTTGTGTACCCTTTCTAAATTTTTCGTGTTGTTGTTGTTGTTGTTGCTAATTCCCATCTGGTCTGACGGGGTCAGACCAGATCAATGAATCCGTTAACATTGAGAAAATCCGAAACCAGAATGGGAGAGGAATGAATATCGTTCCAGTCCAGCCCTAAACAGATCAAGATGTGCTCAGGTGATGCCTGGTTTTGTTGGCATTTAGGGCAAAGAGGAAAGATCTTTTGATTTGCAGAAAATGTGAGACTTTTTAGGTGTCCACTGGCCAGTCGGGATAGGCAGGTGTTGGTTTGCCTGTCACCAGGGAGAGAAAGAGAGAGTCCTGGTCTTTTTGCTTTATACCAGTAGTGAATAGGTGGAAGCAGCCACTTTTGTTTATTCTGGGCCTTTTGCCTTGCAAAAAGTTCAAGGTATGTAAGCTCTGAGGTGGAGGGGACTGGATGGTCTAGTCCCTTCTTTGCAAGAGTGTCAGCCAACTCGTTGCCGTGGATATCGACGTGGGACGGGATCCATTGAAAGTGGACCTCATGCTGTTGGGAAATGAGCTTTACTTTTTGTAAGATCGAAAAACTGGTTTTATCTCCAATGAGGGCCCAATTTTTGAGGTGTTGAATTGAACTACGGCTGTCAGATAGTATCCAAGTATTTCCAAGGTGCCCTTCACTCAAGATTTTCTCTAGTCCCCTGTCGATTGCAATTAGTTCGCTTCGAAAGACGGAGCAAAAATCGGGGTTTCGTTGATGAAGAGAAATTTTTCGTAGTGCTGAGTACCACTAATAAAAAAAAGTGAATGAATTTTTTACTAAAACAAAAATCGCCTCAAAAGTTAAAAATCACAACTGGCTGTTGATACCACTCATTATTAACTTTCAACTCTGCAAAACATAGCCAATAGAAAAATATGTAATAGTAAATTTTCATTGCTAGCTTTGTTTTTAAATAAAATTTTTTGAAATTTTTGTTTTTTGCAAAATATTTCGTATAAGAACACGTACCCCCGCTAAACTGTTCTCGCACCCCTGGGGGTACGCTTACCACACTTTGGGACACATTAGCTTAAGTAATTTAAGCGTACTTAGTGATGATCATCGTTACGTTTCCCGATGAGTTAGCTAAATCTAAAAGAAAAGTCAACTTACAATGTCAATTAAAATTTCCTCTTACTAGCACTAGGTAAAAGTTTCTTTGGTGAACGCAAAAGTTAGCAGGTATGTAATGCATAACATGCATCTGAAATAAGCAATTCTTCTCCGTTAAAATTTGTTCTCATGCTTTTCAGGGTTTGATCCAATGCAGGACTGCCTCCTAGACGAGAGATGGATTCCTTATTGCCCAATAACAAAAGAAATAGGATTGTGTCCAGCCCACAAATTGAGGGATGCATACGCAGTCTGTAAAGATTACAAGCTTAAGTTCGAACCTTCTACCACTATTGAGCGAACACGAAAACAATTGGAAATGCTTAGAAAGTGTAAACCATTAAAAAGTAAGCTGTTTTAAATATAGATCACTGTTTTAAGCGATTTTTATTAAATTGTGAACTTGAATTAAGGTTTGGTCAAAGTTTAACTCAAGAGGCCCTTTCTCACGACGTAAGATACGTTTCTCAATAGATCACCGAAGTCAGGCTTCCATGGCTGTGAGTCGGTGGGTGATCAACTTAGTTAGTCTGCGAATGGACCTAGAGTTGTCGGTATCGTTTCTCTTTCTACAGTAAGTCAACTACTGTAAGTCGACTCTCATTCTACAAAAAAAGTCGACTTTGGAAATCTCCTCTTGGGCAGAAGATGAAAATTGTGATGGAATGTCTTTGAGTCATTTTCAGATCATGAGTCACGGCAGACCATCACCAAAAGTCGGGTTCGCAGCTGCAACACGACGTAAATAACGTACTAT
Organism: Parasteatoda tepidariorum; assembly: GCF_982258835.1. Lineage (NCBI taxonomy): Eukaryota > Metazoa > Arthropoda > Arachnida > Araneae > Theridiidae > Parasteatoda > Parasteatoda tepidariorum. The sequence continues at coordinate 93,414,516 of NC_141763.1, read as the reverse complement.
TATTTTTACTACCAAAATTCCTAGTAACTAGCAAAGCTGGATAAAGCAATTATAATAAATTTTAAAACCAAATCACTGAAGCAAGTATATAAAAAAATGTAAGTATATCTGCTGCAAAATATATTTTATGGGCATTTGTTTTAATCAATAGCTTTTTATGATCATTCGCATTTATTAAGTACTTGAATCGCTTACATTTTCTTTTAAATCTCGTCACTAAAATGTACTGCTTTTCTACCGGACTGAGAGATATTTTTCCCTCTTATCTTCACAATTAGAGCTTCACTACAACTAGACTCAAGAACATGCTAGCAATCCAAGAAAAAGAGATTGGCGATCACAAAAGAATATTACCATCAGTGGGATGAGAATAAAATTTATTTCGTTTTCCCCAGATTTACCACGTAGGTCTGTCCCACTCATTCCGTCACCAAAGAGCCACGTTCAATCATATGTTCGAGCCGCGATGGATCAGGGGATAGAACGTTCGCCTTCCAATGAGGCGAACCGGGTTTGAATCCCACCAATGACTGGTCGATACGAATTCCGCATTCGGTTTACACCAACCACAGTGCTGACGTGAAATATCTTCAGTGGTAGACGGATCATGGACTAGTAGGATCATGGATAGAGTCTACTTGCCGTCAGGCTAACCGTGAGATGTTCTCGTGGTCTTCCTCTCCATGTAGCGCAATTGCGGATTAGCTCCATCACAGAGTCCTTCACGAAGGAAGGTTTCTCCCAATACTCGATCCAGGAGTTCACTTGTCTTCTAGATTGGGTTCAAAATTACAAGGCTATGGAGTCGATCATTAGTAGTCGTAAACCCATTAAATTGGGTCGGCTGTTCAACGACGGTTATAAAATAAAATAAAATCATATGTTCAGCTTTAGAGGACGTCACCAAATGCGGATAGATAAATGTGGATAACGGTAACCGCGACATCATTTCTTATGCGCGTGCCCAAATACAGCGTCTGAACTCAAATGATTGGCCAATGTTTTCGAACCTTAGAGGTGACATCAGGAGTCTATTCTGCCTGCGTTCAAAAATCATTGAAAGGCTACCGTCTAGCTGAAATGTCTAGGGTCTTCTTTCTGACTTTGGTACTACTTAGGAAAAGACAGAATAATATGAAGATGGCTTTGGGTAAAATTGAAAAGCGCAGTCTCTTAACTGCGAAAAGGATTTTTCAAATGTTTTTATTCCCACTTTATACTTGCTATCTCTCTTCTTGTTTTTATTATTGTCATTCGTCTTGTATTTATTAATCACCGGGTTTTTTTTAAACTTCTTTTTTCAGGAATAACTTACATTAATATTCCTGGCAAATAATATGCTGAATTGCTAACGAAATGAAATAGAATTTGATTACTGATTTTTTTTCGATTTGGACAGGCGTATAATTTCTCGAAATAATTCAAATGGTCCTGAACGAATTATAGATACTTTCCCAAGTTGAGCAGGCTTCTCCCGAACACATCCTAGACTCTTTGAGACTTTCCAGCGAGGACATATACGTATCCTCCCTTCTGGTCCTCTATTTTCTTAGGGTCAACGGTCTGATGGATCTTGTCTAACGATCTTGTCTGACTTCGTCTGGATTTAGAGGATGAGCCACAACAATATACTTTCCCCAAAACACTGACGTTTTTAATGGTTAACTGCAACTGACCTGCATACATTTACCCTGTATACCCAACTGTTTACTGAGCACTGATTATTTAAGATATTTGCCCGGTATATCTACACTATTTTTTTAAGGCTAAGTTCCACTGCTAAGTATACACTAAACTGATGTCAAGGTAAATTGCCCCTACCCGATATACCTTTACCCGGCCTCATGACCTGCACTGATGTTTAAGTTAAATGCCACATCCCCGTATAAAGATTTTAGAGACTATATTTGCGCAGTTCTTACTATTAATATTCCATATTAATCAAATGCGGTAAATTCCTTCACGTAATGATTGTTTGTTTCTCTATTAACAACTTGAGCCGTGGTGGCCCAGGGGATAGAGCGTTCGCCTTCTAATGAGGTGAACTGGGTTCGAATCCCAGAGACGGCTAGTCGATATGAATTCCACACCCGGCTCACTCCGACCACAGAGCTGGCGTTAAATATCCTCAATGGTAGATGGATATGGGTAGGAGTTCCCTTGCCGTCGGGCTAACCATGAGATTTTTTCGTGGTTTTCCTCATCATGTAACGCAAATGCGGGTTAGCTCCATCAAAAAGTAATCCACACGAAAGCAAATTTCTCCCAATATTTGATCCAGGAGTTCCCTTTGTCTTCCGAATTGGGTTTAAAATTACAAGGCTACAGAGATGAACATTAGCAGTAGTAAACCCAAAAAAAATTGGGTCGGCAGTTCAACAATGGTTATGAAATAAAATATTCCATTATCGTATTCATTTTTGATTTTATAGAAAATCAGTTTAAACTTTACCTTTAAATGATGCGGAAGGGCAGAAATGATCAACCCACTATCATTATGCAGTGATGCCAACTGCTCCGGACGCGCTATAATAATTCAAAAAACGGTAAACAACTTCTAACTAAAATTTGCAAATATTAGACTCATTGTGGTTACTTTTTGATTGGTGTAGCGTGACTTATCTTTTTTTTTCTTTATTTAAAACAAATTGGGTGCCTGGGCCGCTCAGCGGCCCCTAACCCATACATCATGAAATATTTACAATGAGTTAAAACATTTTGAGTTATGCTACAATATGGTGTATGACTTAACTTTAACAAAGTGGCGAATCATATAAGCTTTCAAATTATTCAGAAATAGTGGTGGACAAAAACCTAATAAATTGTATTTATAAAGCCAGAAATCACACATTAATAAACTACCACTCCAAAATATTTATTTGCTGTCCAGAGCAAGTTGGCATCTCTGATTACGAATAATAGCTGAATAGGAGTAGATTAATAATTTCAATACAACCTTCAATTGCAATGCTTAGGTACAAAACCTGGTACCAAAGTTAGAATGTAGCTCCCAAAAATGTCTCCATCAATCAGGCTAAGATGAATTAACTGTATATTTTCTGAATTCACAGGGGGAAGAACGGACGTTCACTATTGGACTGATTGTCATTGGCCATGGGGCTTTATCCACGGAAGGCGTTTTTCAGATGAAGATTTTAAATGGGTCGTGGAAAATATTGCACACGACGAATCGGACAGAGAAGGTTACATCACGGTTTTGTATGATGAAAATCATTTCAAGTTAGTTATTCAGAATGTATTCTCATTGATGCCGTTTTTCTGTCACAAGGAAGCCAAATCATTTCACACGACATCAACTGAAATGACGCCAAGGTCAGTATAAAAAATTTAATTACTTTTCAATTTTATGAAGCATGTTTTCTGCAACAGGGGGCGTTGCCATCGGAAATGAGGCAGGCTCAAACGCGTGTAGGGTTTTGATGTCGCGGGTAAAGTCATAGATTAGAGGTTTATGTTGGATTTTCCTGAAACAAAGTATATGTAATCGTTGTAAACGACGGAATTTACTTTTTTTTTTTTAAATCAGGAAAAAAAATCCAAATAAATATTTTAAATTTGTCTTTATTATTAGGTATTAATTGTGTTCAAAAGTAAGATTTAACAGGGTGCGTAGCATTTGCAAAAAGTACTTAAAGGTGCTTTTTTGGGGATTTCATTTTTAAAAGCTTTTAAAGGTGCTTTTTTCAGCTGGCGTTTTTAAAAAGTGCTTTTTTTTCCTATTAATTTTTTTCCACTTCAGTGCTATCTGGTGGATCCCATGCATTTCACGATAAATGGGGAGTTTACTACGCAATCATTCACGCGGACTTCATGTCGTACCCACGTTATGACTTGCGCATGCGCGCACACTTGAAACCGAAACCCGAGTGCTCCAATTCAGATAGAGAATATCAGATCCTTATGAAATGTTTTTCTTTTTAATTTATTTTAGTTTTGTTCTTGTTTATTTCATTTTACTTCTAACACTTTTTTTTGACGTAGGGGGTAAGGGTGAATTCACTCAATGATGTGGGAAAGTACTGATTGTTTCGATTTACGCCCGTTTCTTTTCGGGTTTTTTTAACGCTAAAACTGTTTATAAAAAGTTTTTGTTTTTCAATAATATCATTGATTGAATATGAATTTTTTGAGTGCTTGAAAATTTTTGTAAAGTGCTTTAAAAATTTTTAAAAAGTGCTTATTTTTGATTCAAAGATTTGGCTACGCACCCTGTTTAAATATTTCCAAAAAGATAATCTCCTTTTTTTCCTTAAACGGAAAAATATTTAAAATGTAATAATCGAAATGATTATTATTAAATATTTACAATTTTAGAATAAAGAGATCAAACAATTTTCTTCAAATAAATATTTTGCTTGGGGCAAATATTTACCCGTTAAAAATCTAATTTCAAATCAAAAACAGTCATAAATTTAAAAGTTTTAATGTTTCTTAGTTGTGGGTTGTGTTCACCCCAGAGAAGTGCCAGAAGAGGCTTCCTCCTTCACCCCTCCTCTGCATACCATTGCAAGGCACGTTAGCATACATGGCAGTACTTTTACTTTCGTTACTTGTACCGCCGGTACAAGTAAAAAGTACGTACTTTTACTTGTACTTCGTTACTTTTTAAATTTAGTACTTTTCCTTGTACTTTCGTTACTTTTTTAGGGAAAAAGTAAAAGTATTTGTAACGGAAATATCGAATGAAATCGTTACTTTTTTCTAAAACTCGGTAAGCTTTCTTTAAAATAAAAAAAAATAAAAAATAAAAAAACTGTGAATGCAATATATATGCAACTCAGCTTACTTCGTGTTTAAATACCTTCTGTTTCAACTTATACTACACATTCAATTATTTTTTACTAGCTCAAAGATCACAAAGCTATCTGTTTGCTTTGTTTATGTTTGTGTTTTTAAAACGCGTTTCTAAAGAGTAAAACAATTTTAAATCAATGGTAATTTAATTAAATAAAAATAATAAACTAAAAATTAAAGTCAATAGATAAAATTTCTTTTTCGTGCAAATCCATAAAAAGTTTGATATTAAAATTATATTTGATTTTAAAATTATATTATACGATTACATTATAAAATTATATAATAATATTCTTGCGAATTTAAAAATAAATTAATATCCATAACTTTCAAAATTAAAAATAATTAAATAAATAACAACAATTTTGCAAAAACATTAAAGAACATAAGAATATTATTCAATGAAATTTCAGGTAACTTTGAATTTTCGATTTCCTAGAAATGTACTTTTAAATCATTACTTTTTTTGTTTAGTACTTGTACTTTTACTTGTACTTTTTACTCGTTACTTTTCAAAATAAGAACTTTTTACTTTTTACTCGTTACTTTTTTTAAAAATACTTGTACTTTTACTCGTTACTTTTTAAAAGTAACGTTGCCATATATGCACGTTAGCAGTAAAATATTTTGGGTGCCTGACAGCACACAGTCTCCTCATTCCTGGCGTTATGAAAATATATGAATTTTTCATATACTTTCATAAAAAAGGAAACCACTTTAATTGGCCACTTGGGGATCCGATATAACGCTCAACGTCATAAGTGAAGTCAACATTATATGTCAAGTATCCACTAAGTATCCACTGAGCTAAATGACACGATCTGAAAATAGTTGATATCAAACAATGTGTTTGAAAATTTCGACCTTTTTCTCACATGGTAAGTCTCGAAATCGTTGAGCATATAGGCTCAGAAAAGGTATCGGGACTTTATGTGACCCAGGTATTTAAGTTTTTGGACTCGAACCATCTCTCTTTTCTTCTTTTCCGGGCAACGAGATTACAAAACAACAAACGTGTAGTGTTAGTCTATCCATTGCGAGCCAGTTAGTAGTGGATTTTTAACGTGAGAAAGTTTGGAAATGTTTCGCATTATCATTACTAAGGCCCGGATTTTGATGACATTTGCATTTTTGGACATTTTTTGCCCTTTAGAGCATTTCTTGAGATTTATAGGGCATTTTCCTTAAATTTTGGGGCGTATTTTGCATTTTAAAGCATTTTTTACATTTTTTCTTAATTTTTTTCCAATTTTTATTATTTTTTATTATTACACTGGCTTCTAAACAATGAAGAAAATCTCTAGGATATTAAAAGGTAAAGCAACATCTTTTCAAATGGAGGAAGAATTGTCAGTAAGTGTGACCGTCCTTTTCAAGTACGCACCAATAACATCAGTAGACGTTGAAAGAAGCTTCTCCTGGTATAAAAATTTGCTTTCAGACAAGAGACGCTCGTTTACATTTCAAAATTTTAAAATAAAAATTTAATAATCCACTGTAATTCTGATATTTAGTAATATTATGAGATGGAAGTTGTTATATTCATTTAAGTTTCTATACAAAATGAAAATGTTTTGGAGTCAATATATTTTCCTTTTTTTGTTATTTTAGGATATAAAACATATTTGTCAAACTTTAATGAACGTAGAACAAGTATTGCATTGCTTTATATTTTTTGAAACGATTCATAATAATTTTAAAGAGTAAAACATTGTTTTAGTTCAATATTTTTACTTCTATTTAAGTCATGTCATAAGGCATTTTTAGCGCAATTTTCGCATTTTAAGGGCATTTTTTGCACTTTTTAAGGGCATTAATTCAGATTTTTTAGGTCATCAAAATCCGGGTTCTAATCATTACAGTACTAATATTTAAGGTAAATTATCATCTCCCGGTATACACTTGCCCGATATTCCCTACATTGGTGTTTTTTATAATGCAATGCCATCGCCCGGTTTTCTCTACGCTGAGTTTCGTTTCAATGTAAGGGTCATTGTCCGGTATCTTCTATACTGGCATATTTTCTAATCTAAATGGAGTGAAATTTGCAACTACATCTGGACGAGAAAAATTATCCTAACTACTGACGAAATATAAGTAAATGTAAGAACATGAAATGAAAATTAATACAATGTTTAGCAAACTCAAAGCGTCCAAGTTCTTTTAAATGCTATTAGAAAAGTAGTATTTCATTTTCGATTTCTAAGATAAATTCTTGTCTGCTGTATCAGAGCCCCAAAAAAATCGTCTACATTTCTCCACTTGCAAAATATGTGGAGCAGTCAGGGCCGGATTAACCTATAGGCACACTAGGCACGTGCTTAGGGCCTCGAAATTCAGGGGCCTACGAAAAACTTGGGAGAAAAAAAATTTGTTGACAAAAATAATTTAGCTTTAAAAATATGAATAATATGAAAAATATATATAAAAAACTTTGATCATTTGCTAAAATGACTCATTTGAAAAACGTGACTAACATTTTATTAAAATAGTATTAAATCATTTTTTTTCTATTAGTAAACATTTAACCTACCTTGCAAATTTATTTATAAATAATTTCAAAAGATTTACTTTCGATAATGTTAATTTCCTTCACTTAGTTATCATAGTAGTATCATGAAAACTATGAAGCTATTTGTAGTATAAATATTTCTGGTAATTAATCTCACTATCAATTTCACTGTTTTCTTTGCTGGTTTGTTGTATTGTTGACGTGAAGTGCTTACCTTTACATAGTTATCGATCGAACTAATCATAATGGTATTATCGATATCAACTGCAATATCGGCAGTATGTCGGTATTGCAGATAAAGTTCGATAAACAAATTTGTAAATTAAAATCCATATTAATAAAAATGTTTAAAAAATTTGCAAGAAAATTTTAGCATATATTTTGAAAAGAGGGGAGGAGTGGGGGAAGGAGGGGAGGGCCCCAAAACGGCTGTGCCTAGGGCCTACGAAAGGTATAATCCGGCTCTGGGAGCAGTCCATTGCTAACGGGGAGGTGACTTAGGTTTGAATGACAAATGCTGAGTGCATAATGTAATCTTGCTACCGGTCTATTACATCATATTCGAGTATTTTTCAATATTTGTCTTAAGGCGCTGATTATGTTTCGCTGAATACGTTGAATAGATATTAAAAATGAATAAACAAATATATCTGCCAGCTCTGTGCAAGCATTACTATGTGTACCTGACAAATAAAAACTTAGGCTCATTTCTGATGGGTTTTGATTCCAATCACTGATCTAATCACTGATTACTTATTCCAGATCAATAAAGTGTTTTATCTCACAATATTAGCTTCTAACTTTTTCAGCGAGATATTTCTTAAAGATTCTTCAACCATATGCCAAGTGATCGTTAAATAAATTATGACAAAAAAACAAGTTCGGAAAAAAAAACACTTAGAATAACTTTTGATCCAATGATCAGATTTTCGCAAATTAGGATCCAAGCTTATTAATTCGTTAGCTTAACCTTAAATATGCAAATTAATTCATGCCGACAATATTTTAAGTAAAAAACTGCGCACAAAAACGTACTTTCTCTGAATGAACACACCAAACATTCTAAATATAGCCTCAATTTATGCATCTCAAATCCATAATCATCATTCCCTTTAAAGTTGTCGTTTTAAATTACAATGATTAAATTATTTAAAAAATTTATAACTTACAAATATTTTTTTTCAATAATACAAATAGTTTTTAAATTGCAAATAATTTTTAAATCTTACAAATAATTTTTAAAATATTTTTTTCCAATGCCTACCTGTGTTAACAATTTCGTCCAGTCAATCATTTAGAGGGCAGAATTGTTGACCTCTCTTTCAGGGCACCATGTTAGGTGGGCCAACGTCGCTCCCACAGTAAGAACAGATAGTACAGAGAAGGAAAGAACATCCATGTCTTGCCCGGGATTCGAACCCAGAACCTTTCTGATGCAAGGGCAGTTCCCTAACCCCTACACAGGCATTATCAATTTTTCCCGAATGTTTTATTCACTTACATAAAAAAGTGCAATTAAATATTTTAAAAAAGTAGAGTTTTTGAAAATTTAATATCGTATACAGTGAACAAAATGAAAAGTGGAACACCCTAAGGGTATTTATTGGGTAAGGAGCGGATTTTCACGTACTTGTTCTCAATCTTAACGTTTCCAGTGCCTGACCTCAAATATGCTAATTAATTAATGATAATAAAAGGAGCAGCCCCAAATAAGGAAATATGATCCAATAGTTATGTGAGGGAAGTGGTCCAAAGATTGAGCCGCTTCCGACAAAAGTATAAAAGTTAATTGTATTTTTTACGTATTTCACCTTATCTCGTGAACTTTTTAAGCGAATTGAAAAACTTTTTCATACATCTATAAAATTCATTTATACAAAGATAATTCCATGCAATATATTACTTTGAGTTAATATTTATTATTCAACCCTTTAGTTTTTACTAACAACTTTAAAGTTTGTTTATCCAAAGATATTTCCAAGAAAATATTAACTTTTAATAAGTACTTTTTTGAAACAATTTACTCAACAATGATCAAAAAAGTTTTGAATATTAAGGTATACGATTTTTATACCATTTTTTTAAATCTGAAAGTTGAGCTCAATTGATCTAAATAGTTTCTGAGTTATCAAATTAAAAATAATCGAACATTTAAAATTAGATTTCTCGAACTCGATTTTCACTTACTAGGACTCAATCTTAAGACTTCGATTTTCCAACTTTAAGTTCTAGATATGATATTTTAAGTTACGAAATCAGATGCAAAATCATTCTTCTTTGGAACAACATACATTTTTCCCCGACAGATTTGGATTCTCGACCCTAAAAATCTGGCTTTGAACAGGAGAGTTTTTAAAAGTTTGAATCCTTTAATGTCAATTTCACTTTCATTGTAACTCTCCATTTCTCCGGAATTAATTATCCAAATCGAAAAGGCTTTACACACTTTCACATGCATTGGATCAAAACTTGTTCTGGGTGTTGAATTTTTTATTTTACACACTTTACCTCTATAATAACATTTACTTAATCTTTGCTCCAATCGCTTTTATTTTTAAATCGTCTAAAAAATGTTTTCAATCGTTTTACAAATATAGGAATGAAAGTACATCAGATGCTACTGACGTCACAGATTTAAGTGGTAAGTTGCTAAATTTTTCTTTCATTATAAACTTGTGTGACAGTTACTACCTTTTTAATGCCATATATCTTACACCTTCCGCATGAGAATCATAAAATAATTTGTGAACCATTCATCCTGTTTTTTTTTTCTGTCTTCCGAAAAATAACTTTCATTTCTCTATCATCATTAATGTCATAGTTCAAATATTAGTCAATAGAAATGCCCAAGTCAGAGTCACTATTCGTATTCTGACCTGTCCTGTACTTCTAAACTTCTGCTTTGTGTCCTAGGTGTGTGTTGAACTTCTGATTCTGCTGTCATGTACTTCTGCTTTTGCCTATTCTGTACTTCTGAATAAAACGGTATACGATGCTTTTTTCATTGCACGTTATCTTTTCATCATTGTCGGCGTTTGGAATCATCTTCAGAAAACCATACCTTGCTTTCTTTACATGTTGGAACGTCAGAAAAACGATATATACGTTTCATTACCCGGTTTTTTTTTTCGCTCTTTCTGACACGCGCCTCTCTTTAGCAGGGCTGAAGAGAATAGAAGGGCTAGTTCATTCCTCTCTTAGAACTGAAGCTACGATTTTCCTCCTCATGACGTCATGCTGCACACAGAACTCGGAGATTGCAAGCAAAGATATTACGCAAACTTTGCATCATTCTCTCTGTAAAAATAAATTCGACCATTTCTTGATATTAGATTTCAAACTTTATGCAATTAAAACATTATTTCCATCGAAAAACATTGTTTTAAAAAATTTTCTTGGCAAAATATTTAATTAAATACCATTTGAAACTACTAAAAATATTTTACTAGCTGTCGTAAATGAAGCTATAAATACTTTATTTTAAAATTTTCAGCTTTAACTTTTATTATTAAACTTTTATTTCTACAAACTTTTATTTTTATAATCTGTTATTTTACTATAAAAAAAAGTTTAATGCATAGGTCGAAACTTTTTTAGTTACATATTGTTCGATAACAATAATTTGTAAAGTTGGGTTAAATTTAGAATCCTGATTTTAAAATATGCTCTGAATGGCAATTTGCTTATACTTAGTCATTAGGAAACAACAACCGTAAAAGTTAATTACTTTAACAAAATAGTAATTTAGATTCATAATAATATTAGAAATTTTACAATTGTTTATAGATGTTTAAATTTAAAAGAATATAATTAAAAAAATCATAAATATTTAGAATAACTACATTAAAAACTACGTTATGAAATTCGGAGAAGTTTTCATTTTCTTTGACTTTATCCATTTTTTACTTATTTCGTCTGCCTTTTTTTTAAATAACTAGGTGGTTTCAGTTTAGATGACGAATTCTTATAAAAGTTCTGAAAGACAAAATAAGCGTATTGCTGTTTTATTAACAGCAGGATATGGTTCCTCTAATTCATTTATAAGTTCTTTGATGACACTTTTTGATTTTCTGTAAGATGTCCCATGCATACTTTGAAAAATGTTCTCAAATTCCTGAAACACTTCCATCCATGCTGCTGACGGAACAATTAATCCTCCCTTAGATAAGAGAGCACTTGGTAGAGGTAGGATAATTTTAAAATCATTCTAATTGGCAATCCAAGCAAACGATTTTTCATATCAATCTTCATAATCTACTTTCAAGAAATTCTTACTGCAAATTCGTGCATATTTTATATTAACTGGGTCGTTTCGTTTGCAACGTTTTTTGCATAGTTGTTCATTTACTTTAGGGAACAAGTGGAAAATTATATTTTTTCCTTTTGTGTTTCTATCAGACATTTTGCAAGTTGCAATTGCACAAATTGGCATTTCGTTAATGATTTTAAATTTTTGTATTTCGCATCAAAAAACTGAGGAAAATCATTATAGAAAACAACGAATGTTTTGGAATATGTCACAAAAAAGAATGCTCCAATATTAGTTGGAAATAGTTAGACCGAACGCTCCGTTCTCGAAGTAAAAGTTCAAGCTTTGCGCCACCGTGACGTCACAGACTAAAGTCGGAGGTTTGGCACGGCGAGAGTTTCTTCAAAGGAGTGAACTAGCCCTTCGATTCTCTTTAGCCCTGCCTCCTTAGTACTTAGCTAGATTCTGGGAAACAATTCGGAAAACAAAACAGTTTTTTTTTCTATAATAATTCTTCTTTAATGTATGGTTGCTGATCCGATGTTAAGTGCATTCTGTATCGTTTGATAGGTACAGCGATTATCAACCATTAACATTTTTCACATGGCAGATACGTGATCCAATTGTTTATAACTGATGACGGCCTTCCGGTGTGTAATTCATCCCGAAGAAAATTGCGACTTCAGCGAAATTCTGCAAACCATCTGAAAACAGGAGCACGAGGCGGATTCAAAATGCTAATTGTAGCCGTTGAAAGCCTTCTTCTTGATTAAATCCCATTTTAAAATCATAGCTTGATAACGTTCTCGCGTCAGCTGTATTTCCTCTTCTGACTGTATAAAGTTTATACTTGTTAAACAGCTGTAAATTAAGTCTTTATAAAAATTGTCTACTATGCTAATATGTATTTTCAATTTGAACCGCTAATTTTTTTTTTTTTTTCTTTGCTTCTTCTAGTGTATCTCAAAAATTTCAGAGTGACCCTTGTATTATATTATATAATTTAATTTATTATTCTACAATTACTTTCGCTTGCACAACATCTCTTAAAAATAATTTTTCTTTTTTTAATGAATTCCGTACTTTAACTTTTACCATTTTAGTTTTATGTATCTCATGGCAACTTTTATCTTTCTTTTCTTGTGTATAAAGAAACACCCTCTGAATCACTTATTGTGTGGTAAAAAGCAGCAGCAAAATAGCAAGGCTAAACTAAATAATTGATTGTTATATCATGCGTAAAATCTCATAGCCAACTAACTACTGCAGCCATATATCATGGTCTATTTCCATGTTTATGCCGAGAACAGATCATCTCTAGGTTATGGCATGTTTTCGAACTGAACTTATATTTCACTACACAAAGTATTCTGTACTAGGTAACGAGGACATGGATTTTTAATGCACTAACTATGACTCTATATTGGGTAAACTATGAACTAGATTTATTACTTGTTTAGCTATTTTATTGTAACCGTGATTTACAGGGATGACAACTGCTCCGCTTTCTGGAATAGTTTTAATGGTTTCATATTATATAGTTAAATTCGTTGAAGAAGAATAGTTACGCCGCCTACTTTTTAATAGAGTAACCAGTAGATTGATGCTTTAACGTTGCATTTTATGTGATACTTATAGTTTTTAATAGTTAGGGGTGAAAAAATTACTTAAAGGGAAAAATACTGCACTAAAAGTAACTTAAATTTCGCTACCATTAGAAAATACTATTTTACAAAACGGAGCAAGTTGGCATCTCTGGGTTTATTTTTGTTTTGTGAACCTAGCAACTTTGATGAATAATTAACTTTTTTATGTTTCATATGGCTCCCTGTCTTTCTTTATGTTAAGTCTCTTTGTAAATATATAGTGAAAGAAGAAAAATTGAGAAGGAATCTTTGTGAAAGAGTTTAGAATGTGCCACTTAAGAGAAATGAAGCTCGGCGGGCTTGGCTTTAACGAAATAGAATGGAAAGAGCAGTTGCTAACGTAATCAAATGACACGCTTCAACAACCAATCAGGATCGAGATACCCACATTACGTCACTTGCTGCTATGCCATTGTTACAAAAACTTTTTGAAGTGCTGCTGTCATTTAGTGTTAAATATATATTACGTAAATCGAAACTTGCTCTATTTTTCGTTTTTAGTATTTTGTTTAATGTAACTGTATTGTTTTTTTGTAACCGTTTAGAAAAAAGAACTATAAGTATCCCAAAAATTAATGAAGTTATTTATAATTTTTAGAAATAATCTCTAACTGTGTCATGAAAGGAAGTTGGGTTCCTGTTGGTCCAGCTAGAGAAACATTTGACCATCACTTCGTACACGGCAGTCCAGAAGTTGAGGATTTGTGTCTAAAGAATCAAATGCATTTGTACAAAATTAAATCCCTCAAAGAGTTCAAAGATGATTTGAAAGCATTAGACACGTGTTCACCATCAGAAAGTAAGCATCGTGTGTGATCATTTTGCATTATGATTCAGATTAATCATCAGTTTTTGTTATTTTTGTTTCTTTATGAATTACCATTTTGAAGTCCAACTGCAACTTTTATCAAACGCTATGGATGGTTGACTGAACGTAAACAGTAACAAGCTTCCTATAACCGGAAGAAACTAAAAAAAAACTTCCGGTGTATCCCTTCGCTCATGTCATGTCTACGAGGCGATGTGTGAACAGGCCTTATACTCTAGAAAGTTTTATTAATGTGATTTGTGTTTAAACTTGCGCGTAATTTTACCATTCATAAGAGTTTCCTGTAATTTATATAATTCTAACGGGTCGCATTCATTTCATCGACAATCACTTCATCGACACACCATTTCATCGACACCACTTCATCGACAGGCCGTTTCATCGACTAGGTCATTTCGTCGACAGGCCGTTTCCTCGACAAGGTTGTTTCGTCGACAGGCCATTTCGTCGACAGGGTCATTTCGTCGACAAGTCATTTCATCGACAGGGTCATTTCGTCGACAGGGTCATTTCGTCGACAAGTCGTTTCGTCGACAGGGTCATTTCGTCGACAAGTCATTTCGTCGACATGGTCATTTCGTCGACAAGTCATTTCGTCGACAGGGTCATTTCGTCGACAAGTCGTTTCGTCGACAGGGTCATTTCGTCGACAGGGTCTTTTCATTGACAGGATCATTTCGTAGACAGGGTCATTTCGTCGACAGGGTCTTTTATTGACAGGGTCATTTAATCGACATATCATTTCGTCGACAGGGTCTTTTCATTAACAGGGTCATTTCGTCGACAGGGTCATTTCATCGACAGGGTCATTTCGTTAACAGTGTCATTTCGTCGACAAGTCATTTCGTCGACAGGTTCATTTCATCGACAGGGTCATTTCGTCGACAGGTCATTTCATCGACAGGGTCGTATCTTCACCTAGGTTATTACATCGACATGATCGTTTCATCAGCAGGGTCATTTCATCGACTAATCATTTCGTCGACAGGGTCATTTCGTCGACAAATCATTTCGTCGACAGGGTAGTTTTGTCGACAGGGTCATTTCATCGACGTGATCATTTCGTCGACAGGGTTATTTTGTCGACAGGATCATGTCATTGACAAGTCTTTTCGTCGACAGGGTAGTTTTGTCGACAGGGTCATTTCGTCGACAGGCCATTTCGTCGACAAGTCATTTCGTCGACATGATCGTTTCTTCGACGGGATCATTTCATCGACATGGTTATTTTGTCGACAGGGTCATTTTGTAATCAGGGTCATTTCATCGACAGGGTCATTTTGTCGACAGGGTCATTTTGTCAACAGGGGTCATTTCGTCGACAATATTAAGAGAAGATTATTTTGAAGGCAAAGTCATGCGTAATTTTGAAACTAGTCTTATGATTTTTTTACAATAGACGTTATGCCCCTTGCACTTTTTTGTAATTTAGTATATTTCTGATGAAATTTTTTAAGCCTAGCCTGAAGCAAAATCTTAATAGTATGTTGAAGTTGCCGGAAAAAAGCATTTCATTTGAAAATTGCCTACTCCTCTATTCATATCACGTTGCAAAAACGAAACATTAATTGTATTTTACACATTTAAGTTGTATATTACACAATTTTTTTTCTAATCATATTTAACACATTTGTTTCTAAGATTAATTTTTAATGTACATTATTGTAGATTATCATCGCAAAAGCAATTGCAACAACTATTGTGAAAGATTCTTGATGCAGGGAGTGAATGACGGGTGAAATTAGGTAGGAAAAAAAGACGGTATAAAATGAATCTGGGAGATAATGAAACCATGTGGTGGATAGATAATTTCAATGACAAGGTTTTTTCGTCAACAGGCCATTTCAGCTGCAAAAATTTTCTGTCGATAAAAAAGAAAATTATACTTATATAACGTTCCCCCGCAATGAGTAAAACGCATTAATACAGTTTAAAATCTTGTCCAAAAAAAAAGAGAAGGAAAAGGAACTAACTTTTGCAATGATAACAATGGTGATGTTTACAAAGAATTTAATCCGAAAAACACAAACCTTTTAGATAGTTAGCTAGTAAGATTACTTCTTGTTTTATCAAAAATGTATATATTCCCTGTGTTTAGATATTTATTTTTTTCAAGCTCAGTTGATTTTTTTTCATATGCAAGTTAATCGTTAATTTTGTTACTATTGACATATTAATAAAATTTTCTTACGTGAAATTTCAATATTTATATATTTTCTCTTTAAAAGAAAGATCGATATAGGAAAAAAACAAACTAAGTTGTATGAGTGGCTATTACGAAGGTTGGCGAGCGAAGTGAGCAACGGGCTGAACTTCCTAGTATTATAAAAATCTTGGGAAAAAAATGCATGAGGGGAAAAATAAAATGAAAATCCAACTTGGAAAACATATTGGGAAATAATATTGATAAAAAGTTTTGTTCTAATCCTCTTCCTCATGTCTTTGTCAGCTATTCTGCAAAAGAGGGAAGTTTCTGACAATTTTTGTGAAATTTAAATGAAATATTATTTGAAACAAAAATCTTGTTCTCGCATTTCCAGTTTATTTTATTTCTTATTTAATTAATTATTTATAACGTTTTGGCGTTTAATAGTTTAATTTGTATTTTATCCTATATGTTCCCTAAACATTTATAAGTTTTTTACCTTATAAAATAAACTTCGTTAATGTAAAAAAAAAAGAAGAAAAAACTCACAATGACTCCACATCCTCGGTATGCGATGCAATCGAAATGATATAAAAAATGGTTCTAAATCAGAGGAAGGGAGGAAACCTGTCTAATTGGTTTTTATGATCTAAAACATTTGGGGAAAAAACGCAATTTACTACGATATAACAAATAAGTTGACTTATGAGTTTATAACTGAGGAGAGTTATCTACACTGGTTATCATAAATTAAGGAAAAATCACAAAAATAGCGATAACTCTTTCAAAAGTAAGCCAAACCGTGCAAAATTTGCATATGTTGTCCACTAAGAGTAGCTGAGTAAAATTGCAATATGCAAATTAGTGGCGCTGCACTCGGCTTACGTCATCTGCCTGGAGCATAAAAGTCCAAGTTTGAGAGAAAGCACACAAATTTTACTGTGATTGCGACATTGAAAATCTGAGATAGCCAATTCGTAATAATGACCTCTAGGCATCATTTGCCTGAAGAACTACGATGGAGAGCCATCGGGAGACTAGAGGCAGGGCAGAGTCAATCAGAAGTGGCCAGATGGCTAAATGTGAGTCCATCTGTGGTTCATAGACTTTGGAGGCAATTTCAAACCACAGATTCGGCATCTAGGAGGTTCAGTCAAGGACGGCCAACTGTTACGACCAGTGCCGATGACCGATATTTGACATTAAGTGCACGCAGGAATAGAACCGCTACTCCGACACATCTTAGATCCTCTCTTGCTGCAGCCACCGGAAGGTTGGTGTCAACGTCAACTGTGCGCAGAAGGCTCCACGAAGGTGGTCTGTATGCGAGACGACCAGCCATTTGCGTGCCGCTCACATCACGCCATAGGAGAGACCGTTTGCAGTGGGCCCGACAACATGTCCACTGGACGTCAGATCAATGGAGGCCTGTTCTCTTTACGGATGAGTCCAGGTTTAGTCTAGAAAGTGACAGTAGACGTTATTTGATATGGAGAGAACCTGGGACCCGTTATCATCCATCAAACATCCGTGAAAGAGATGCATACGGAAGAGGCAGTGTCTGTGTTTGGGGAGGCATATCCTTAGGAGGGCGCACATACCTCCATGTCTTTCCAAGGGGAACCGTGAATGCTCAGGTTTATCGAGACAACATCCTTGATGCTTATGTGCGCCCATATGCCGGGGCAATTGGTGATTGCTTCCTGTTACAGGACGATAATGCAAGACCACACAGAGCTCGCATTGTTGATGATTATCTTCAACAGGAAACAATTACTCGCATGGAGTGGCCAGCTCGATCCCCGGACTTGAATCCTATCGAGCACGTTTGGGATGCTCTAGGGAGGCGTGTATCTGCCATCAATCCGCCCCCTCAGACCCTTGCCACGCTTGCAACTGCTTTACAAGAGCAATGGCTCTCACTTCCTATTGAACTGATAGACCGCATAATTGAAAGCATCACACATCGCTGTTTGTGCTGTATTGCTTCTAGAGGCAATCATATTCCATATTAAAGGTACTTTTTCTATTGCAAACCGATACTTCCAATTTGTTTATTTTATACATGTGCTAATTTCTATACTACTATTAATGTCTGATAATTTCTTTTTATGTTGTTTAATACCTTACTATGTGTTGTATATTGTGGGTAAGTTTCATAAAATTCCATGTGTAATTTCTTGAGTTATCGCGATTTTTGTGAATTTTCCTTAATTTATGATAACCAGTGTATATGCATCTGATTTTATTCTCATTAATGTTTTATTAAAATAAGTTTAGCAAACTTGTTTTTTTACTGAAATATTAAAATGTTTTTCTTTTCGATTTGCAAGAGAATAAAAATTTATTTAAATTAATAAAATTTGCAGTGAGAGTATATATTTTAAAGGCGAGCAATAAGTCCTTTAAAAAGTGTAAATGGAAATGTTTTTAAATATCATGTTTGATATGTGTCCTGATAAAGAAATGTGAATTTTTGTTACCAAAACGAAAAAAGTGGAATTTTGAATGTTGATAGAATATTTTGTGAAATTTTGCCCTTGTGGTTTTTGCTATGCGTGAAAATTTTTATAAATTGTTTTTCTCATTTGTAGTTTATTGAACAAACTTGATATTTTAAATACATATGCATTTTTTATTTTCATTTTTTCTGCATTTTAGTTTTGAGTCTCCTGCCTTGTTCAGGAAGAAAATAATTAAAATTTTGATTGGCGATAAGTCGTGCTAATAGTGGTCAGTAAGCGTTTGAAAATTGTGTTTTCATCCTGTGTAGAAAATCAGTTAAAAATTTCAGCAATTATACTAGTAAAAAATTGGTCAAATTTTAATTGCAAGATTTTTTTTTTCTTTTTTGTAGAGTAGGAGTTATTTATTCTTACGTTTAAATTCCAAGCTTGACTTTTTGTTAATTTTATTTTAAGCAAAAAATGTCTAATTTAAATCCTGCAAATTAAAAATGAATTAATTCATCATTTACTTACTACTATTATTATTCTTATTAAACTATACTATTATTATTTAATTATAATAATAGTATAATTCAAAAATAGTATAATTTGATAGTATTAGATTAGAATTGAATAATTAATACTATTATTAAATTCACTATTCATAGAAAAAAAATATTTTGTGAAGACCAAACACTAACAGGCTTGCAACGTTACGCCCGTGCTTCTAAACAATTTTGGTAAGGTGAGTAGCACTTTAAATATTGTGGGAATCTACAACCGCCTCGGTAAATACCTAAACATCAAGTTTGTGTTCCTATTGCTCTTCGAAATCTCTAATAGTAGTAACGAAACTAAGACTCAATTCGAATGTTCGAATACGCATATTCCTGTCCTAATGTTAAAGATGCTGAACAAAAAGTTTAAAATTGCAATTAAAGTGAACATTAAGAAATTACTTTTCCATCATAAAAAACCTAGAATTTTTTTTCTACTTACGCAGGTCTATGATTATTTTCATTTCTGTGAGAATTCGACTGATGTCTATGTTTTTGTAAAAATTTATGTAAAAATGTTGAAACTTTTTACAGCAATAAATTTAGCTTTCATCTCCTTGAATTAGTGTCTAAATTTTCATTGTAATATATTTTTATTACTTTTAATTCTGAAAATATATTTTATTAATTTGATTTGATATTAAAAACAATTTGATTGTTAACGTCACACTATATTAACTGTAACCACGGTCTGGATATCATGCTTGGTAATGTTCTGAAGACAATCCTTACCTATCCTAAAAATAAGTGCCGAGCTATTACGATTTAGATATAGAAAAGTAGATTTCGATACATCAACCGTTTAAACGCTTCTCAACTACCTATTAATTAATTTAAAAAGCGAACTTCTTTTAGTGCAATTGGAACAATAAACCGCCAGAAAGAATTTTACTTTAGTATAAAATTAAATAAGTGCATTTTCTAATTAATAATAGAAATATTTACATTAAATCTCTAAAATAGTTTCAGAATTACGCATGACACTATCAACGAAATGACCCTGTCGACGAAATGACCCTGTCAGTGAAAAGACCCTGTCAATGAAATGACTTGTCGACGAAATGACCCTGTCGACGAAATGACTCTGTAAATGAAAAGATCCTGTCAACGAAATGACTTGTCGACGAAATGACCCTGTCGACGATACGACTTGTCGACGAAATGACCCTGTCGACGAAATGACTTGTCGACGAAATGACCCTGTCGACGAAATCACTTGTCGACGAAATCACTTGTCGACGAAATGACTCTGTCGATGAAATGACCTTGTCGACGAAATGACCCTGTCGACGAAATGATCCTGTCGACGAAATGACCCTGTCGACGAACTGACCCTGTCGACGAAATGACCCTGTCGACGAAATGACCTTGTCGACGAAATGACCCTGTCGACGAAATGACTTGTCGACGAAATGACCCTGTCGGCGAAACAACCCTGTCGAGGAAACGGCCTGTCGACGAAATGACCTAGTCGATGAAATGGCCTGTCGATGAAGTGATTGTCGATGAAATGAACCAGACCCAATTCTAACTGGTTGTGAGACTAAAATAAATCTCAGAAAGATAATATCCCAACTTAAAGCGTAAGGTTTGCCATGTTTTGAGAGTTATCCCTTATTTAGCCATACTTGTGTAAAATATTACAATTTGATATTTTTTGGGTTGCATCATAGCATGCTTATGAAGTCTTCCGTGTTCACTTATTGTTTGTTTCGTTGAAATTTAAATAGAAAGAATGCTTTATATTATAAATAGTTTTAACACAATAATATTGGATGTCATTCACATTTCAAAATTAGGCGTATAAATTGAAGACTTACAACTAATTTTAACCCCTAGTGCAGGGGTGGCGAACCTTTATACACCAACGTGCCATTTTTTCTAAAAAATTGTTTAATGAGGTCATAGACGTGCCGTCAAATAATTTTGACTTCGTGATTATCGGGAAAATAATACTAAACGCTATCAACTCAAAACTCTTTATTTACATTGAAAGAAAAAACATTTTGCAATGTCTCAGTGATACGCGTAATTCAACGTAAAGTAAAATCAGTGTGACTTCTGTTGATGCAGATAAGATGACAAATAACTTATATTAGGTTGTAAGATATTAGTTTAAGCAGGACTGTTAATTTTTTTTAATAGTTATTGTTAGCTTGTTTTTTATGGTTATTAATTGTTTTTTAGCATGAATTGTTAGTTTTATTATTAATAATGGTTTGTTATTTTGCTTGTTTTTTGTGAATTTTAATTTAATGTGTGATAACAATTCATAGTGCAATAACAATTGTGATAGGTGGTGGGCCCAAAATATTGTGTGACGTGCCATAAGTGGCACGCGTGCCATTGGTTCGCCATCCCTGCCCTAGTGCCTACTGTGCTTAGCTTTACCCGGTCAGCCATCCATCTACTGGCAACTATATAACGATATGAGTTGCAACACAAATGATTTATCGATAACTTCCGTTGGGTTATGTTTCTTAATTTTATGTCTCTAAAATTTTATCTGCTCTTTTTTGATTAAGTTCTGTGTTGTTAAGTGTTTTATTTTGTATCTGTCCTGTTTTCATTCATTTTATATGGTTACCGTTGGAGTTTATCAATCATTTAATCTATGTATTATCTAGCTTAATTATGCAGCTATTAATTATATAGCTTAATTATATGCAGTTATTAATTATATATGATATAATACAGCCATTAATTAAGTAAATTAGCTAAGGCGATCCTCTAAGGTAAAAATTCTATTATTTCTCAAATTACCTTTGTAATCTGCAGGCTATTAAGCAAATTAACTAAGGCGATCCGTTAAGGCGAAAATTTTATCATTTTTCAAACTACCTTGACAATCTGATGGTTATTAAGTAAATAAAGTAAGGCTATTCGTTTCGACGAAAACTGTATTTTTTTCACATTACCTTGATAATCTGCAGGCCAGTAAGCTAATAAGTTAAGGCAAAACTTTTATCATTTCTCAAATTACCTTGGTAATCTGCAGGCTATTTTAATAATTAGAGCATTATCTAGTATGTACTCGTTAAAGTGAAAATATAAGATATTTACTTGGACAACAGCAAATGTTTCTGTATGCTCAAATTAACTTGGTGTTATTTATTTATTTTTCGCTATTTTAAAGACAAATTGCTACAATCTAACGAATTTAACATTAGATGATGGAATCAATCACTTTGAAAACAACAACGAGTAAAACAGTTTATAATAATATTGCAACTAAGGAAATTAACATAATGTCACTGTTAGTTTGAACGAGACTGGAAAAAACAAGACAAATTTCAAGAAAAAAGATTGCATTTCGCCACCTCAGACTATAAAATACTGTTTCCTCCACAAATAAAAAAAGGACTCAAAACTAAAATAAAATGTGCATTTTCTTATGAAAAATAAAAATGGTGTATTGTATGTGCATTATAACTCAATGCAGGGTTGTATAAAAAAAAGAAAAATATCTTAATGTTCGTTAAGTTTTTGTAGTTGAACTATATTAAATATAATGCTACTTGAAGTTTTTTTGCGAATATACCTGAGAATTCTCGAGATAATTCTAGCCAATCAAGATAATCAATTAAGTTGAATCACACAGAATAGTTGAATGAATATCGCCCAACTTATGATACCTTTATTCCCATAAGAGAGGGTCTTACCATACTTTATACCTTCCACAAGTGCTGTTTTGTTACATCTTTTAGGGACTATCTTTTGCTCTAAATACCCATTAATTTAAAATATTGAGTTGGTGCTGTAAACTTTTTATTATCTTCGGTTTTGCCATATTTTGATGCAAAATTTGATCAACATTTACGTAAGATTTGAATTAACACTGAACATACCATTACCCGTCAAAAAATCTGCTATTATATGTTGTATTGTATTGTAAAGTGCTGGTATGTTTAATGTTAAATAATAAGCACAGTTCTTTCCAATTATATATTTTGTTATTGAAACATAAGTACATAGAGGGTTATGTTTTCTTTTTCGGTAGCACGTTGATTCAACGACCTCCAAGCTTTGCATGCGCTTGCACAATTTGTTGAAATTTTCCATATCAGTGTTTTATAATGTGAATAGATTTCGTTTGTGGATGACTACATCTCCCCCTTCAATACACAAGTGGATTTAGACTTGTTGACGAACACCTTTGACTTTAATTAACCCCATAGAAAGAGATCAAATGGTGTTGAATCACATGACCTAGAAGGTCAATCCTGATCACCGAAACGCGTGTTTACATGAGCAGGAAATAACTCGAGCCTGAATTGGATTGTTTCAAGAGATTTCACGTTGTCCTTAATTGCAGTGCGGCATTTTTAGTAACCCTAAACTTTCAGCTGTCTTTCTGTTTAATTGGTTGCCAGCAGGAAACAATTAATTTTCTATTTAATTCAAATCTCGCTTAAATATCGTAAAAACCCTTTATTTTCATATAAAAATTCTCTTAATTTGATTCACTATTTTCTGAGTTAAGTTCAAAGTTATCTTATCAAAGTTCGAATTTTCTTACCAAATGGGTTAACTTCCAAATTTTTTTTAATTTGCATGAAAAACAATCATTTTCAGAATAAAAAATATTATAATTAATTAATTTCAGTGGTAGTTGAAAAGTTATTGCTTTTTATGCGATGGTATAACCATCGTATAAAAATAACCATAACTAACTTATAAATGTAAATGAAATGAGTTTTTTTTTACTTTAACTAGAATTTTACATTTTATTTAAAGTAATTATACTTTCTTATTCTACAGAGGAAACTCCAACGAAAATCTTTAAAAAATTTGTTGAAGATCGTCATTACATATTCACAACTGACTATCCGGTTGAGGTGTACGAGGGAACTGTGGAACAGCTAGAAGAATACGACCTGGAGAAATATGATTTGGTCCCAGCCAGTTACGGTTACATTGCGATCCTGTTCGTGAAGAACGAATCAGTTTTTATTGTTCAGCATGCATTAAAGCGTGTCTCGGTTTTCTGCGTGAAAGATTCAAGACTCGACACGACATTAACACCACAACGGGACAACACTACACCAAGGTGAGTAACGGAATTACGAAGGTGAATCAAATATAATCTAGACTGATTTTTTTCTTAAGGGGTTGATATTAAACCGTATTTACCCCATTTGAAGGCAAATGCTCAATCCCCTGAGCCAATATGGCCCTGGTACGAAGTATTGAAAAGTTCCGAAATGTGCGAGATTTGGTATCGAAATAGTCAAGTTAGTTCCGTTATGTACTTTAGAGCTTTGATGCAAACCTCTAAGATATAGACAACCAACTTGAAATTATGTTCTAACATACAAGTTCTAAAGTCCCGCAGTGGACTGATCGTTAAGACACGGTTCCCATCAGATCACCGAAGTCAAGCATCACTGGCTGCGGTCAGTGTGCGGGTGGGTGACCACTTGGATCAGTCTGCGTAGGGACCGAGGGTGTGCGGTATTGGTCCTCGTTAAACTGTGCTACCGTAAAGTGCTCGACTTCGCGTGCAGGTCGTCGGGCTACCGAAGCGGGGGTGCCATTCCCTCTGCAAAGGATCAAAATTGTGATGGCATGTCTTCGGATCATCCTCAGGGATGTTTCCCAGACCGTCGCCAATAGCCCATTGTGCAGCTCTAGTGCGACGTAAATGAACAACAACAACAAGTTCTTAAACATGGATACAGTGAATCAAACTGTACGTTTGGAGGACGGGACCATTGAAACCTTCGAAATATCCTAGAATCTGGGCACAATGAAAGCGCAGTGGTAAGGCGCAATGTCATAGGCCTTCTAGTATGGTCATCAAAAATTTTAATTACCACTCGTACACTTGACGTTCCCAGAAAGAATTACCGCAAAAGACTATAGAATAATCACAAAGGGCTGGATTCAAAACATAAGATTAAAGACTCCACGTAGTATCTGGTGCGTGTAATTTTCGGAAATGGTGCTACAATCGAAAATTTGAATCAGCCGTATAAACTGCAAAGCATTTATGTTCATGAAGGAAAAAAATAACTTCTCAAAACTTTCTAAACAAATTTTGAACTTATTTTGGAGATTTCGCTTATAAAGACCGAATAACTTTTACACACCTGTTTCATTTTATTTTCTGTATGTTGTATTGGGCTCCAGTACTCACCCTCGATTCTTCCCTAACCCACATCCGTCGTCAATATCCCATTGTGCAGCTCTGGTGCGACGTATAAATAGAATTTATTTCTAACTGTACCTGTAAAAGATTTAATAAGAAAAGTTCTGGTGCAGGGCCGGAATAGCCTGGTTGGTAGGGCATCGGATCCATGTCCTAAAGGTAACGAGTTCGATCTCCGCCTACCGAAAACGCACCGTGTAGTAAATAGGGAACAGTGCACGTTAAATCTGTCGGGTCGCAAAGTCCTCCATGCTCCCATAACAAATCACACCTCTGGAGGTGCATCTTTGGGGAATATAGGAGATTGATTGTTCTATGGTTCAGGTTAAAATTACGATCTGTAGATGAATGAATAGATGCATGAATGGGTCCGCCCTATAAACGGGCTGTGATGTGTGTGTGACTGATATTGTATTCTTGGCCATAGTGGCGACACTGAAAATACGAAACGCAACCTCTGCCTTAAATTCGCTTGGTTTCACCAAGCAGACTTGCTGGTATTGGCAAGTGTCATTAGAAACAACAACACAATAGACGAATACACAAATAGTGGTGCCATTTTCTTTGCATAATAAATGTAAATACCTGGGTTGATGTCGGTCAAAAAGACAATTGCTAATGTAACATCCAATGAAAATTTATTTTTGTTACAGTAACAGATTGCAAGCCTTGCTAACGGGTAATTCGAGATAAGAAAATTTGAAAAAGATTTCATATCATTAGATTTATTGTGATACTTGAATAGTTTATAAATATGTTAACACATTTATATGCGTTTCAAATTTAGGAATGAAACTTCGGAAGATACAACACTCAGCACGGTCTTCACAGAAACTGATACTAGTACTACAGTAGACTTAAAAGGTAATACAGCTGTTACTGATTTCAGCACAGATTTAAAATTTGTGCCGAGAGTCTAAATATAAATGTTTTTGATGAAATTGTAATTTATTTATTTCAGCTTATTAAATTTGTGATCAATCCGATTTACCGAATCGGATATTGAAGTTATTATTTTAATCAAATATCTCTTGCTGTGAAATATCTTTAAACCCCTGATAGGAGTGCTGAAAGTAAGAAGGAAAAACTAGTAGGAAAACCATTGTATCTATAGCTGGCTCATGTGAAGAGCAAAATGAGCTTTTACAATTCGTACTTTTAAACTGTTTATCACAATTTGCATTATCTTAGACAAAAAAAAACCACCATAAATGTTATAACTGTTACAGAATTATTTTTCTTCATAGATATTTTATTTTTTCCTGAAACAAACTATAATGAAATAATTTTCGTACCAGTTTTTACTTTCTTCCATTTTGATATACAACCTCGCTTTAATGCTTTTCAACTTTGTATGACAAGATTCGCAAATATTGTAAAACCCTGCTATAGTGAACACTATTTATAGTAAACTCCCGGATATAGGGAACGAAATGTCCGGTCCCGTGCCTTGCTATACAAGTATAATGCTATTTTTTGCGGATATAGTGAACTAAAAAAGTGAGGAAATTGGATATTATGAACTTTTTTCTGTCTTCGAATGACTTTTTTTCTTCATTTTTTTTAAAAATAATTTTGAAATGTCTACTTCAAGATAAATACTTATACTGATTTTCAAAACCATCTATAGATTAGATCAAAAGTTATTCAGTTTGCGCACTGTACATCTCCATTCAGCTGCTGAATTCAACTGCTGCATATATTATTTTTCCATTGAGTTTATTAGCGTAGAAAATTTCATCGCGCGTCGTTTGTTTCGAACCTTTTGTACTTCGAAAAATGCTTTGAGGCTTTGGTAGAAGCCACTAACTCAACCATTTCATTCCTGAAATTTATCTTGTGGGGACAAGTACAGTGAGACCTGTTTTTGTGCGGTCCTTTTTTATGCGATTCTGTTTTTGTGCGATTGGTTTTATGCGATTTTATTTTCGTGCGATTTTTTTTTGTGCGAATTATTTTTATGCGGTATATGAATCTTAACGGCGTTAGCACCAGTTTAATGTTTCCTATCAATGTGCATATGCATGTTGTGGACGAACTCTGATTACGTGGTCTCCTTGACAACGATGTATCTGAACTTCGCGATGCTCTGTTTATTTACTTTCATTAGTTCATTTATTATCGTCAACTCCATTTTCTCTTCTGTTTAAAATTTATTCTGCGCTTAACAAGTTGAAGTAAATCAGTAAAAAATCGTTTGCTGTGTTAAAATATTTAGTATTTTAAAATTAAACCGTTTAAATTCTCGTCTGCGTGTATCTCAAATACTATACGCTTCGTATTCAGAGTTTTATACACGATTCATTAGATTAAGGATTCATTTTATAGTGAGATTAAAGGTAAAAAAATTAATTACTTTTGTTTCTATTTATATGTAGTTTTTATGATTTTTATTTTATTTTATCTGATCACTCACTTTATGGTACCAAAAAACAAATCAATTGAAATCCTATCTTCAAGCGACTTTCAACCAATTCATTCCAAGAAGATGCGCGTTTTGGATTACGACGAGTAGCAGCTAACTATTTAATGTATAATTTGAAAACTTCTACATGTATATGTACAATGAAGAATTAAATATTTTTAAAATTTCTTTAGGTCTAATTTAATTATTTAATTCTATTGAAAGCATTCTCTTATCTATTTCATAAATCATTGATGTATTTTCTGAGTCCGACTTTTTTTATGCGGTCCCTATCAACCGCATAAAAAAAGTTTTAGGTGGTATATGGTACAAACTTGTTTATTACATGTCAGAATTTATAAAATTTTCGAATTTTTTTTTTGTGCGATTTCTTTTATGCGGTCCCTATCCACCGCACAAAAAAAGGTTTTACTGTATTTCATGTTCACCAGAATGCATTGATACTAAAAATATCGGTATTTTCAGTGGTCGGAAAAACTACATTATTTTTGTTGCTTACTACAACTACTTTGTTACAAGTGCAGTTAACTACAACAACTACTTTTTTATAAATATAGTGACCGCAAACTACTTCCGAAATGTAGTGACTAATTCTTTATTTCAAGGAACCGAACTTTGCGGGAGAAATTAGTTTACACATTATGTTCAAAACGGTTTTGAATAAAAAAAATGGTTTATATTTAAACATGAAGAATTATTTATTCATGTTTACATGAGACAGTTTGTTATTCTAAAACATTTTTTTTTTCGATTTATTCATTTGATCTTCAACTTCTTATGCCCTTCTCGAAAGCGTATATTTAATTTTTAAAATACTAGGAAATTATCAAATCCTTGCAAGTTTTTAATGCTCTTTTATTTCCTCTAAGAAATTAAGTACATCGAAAATATGTTTCCTTCCTTTGAAAAAACATCAACATTCCATATTTCAATATTCATTCGCATGTAAAACTGCGACCAAAGGGATAAATTATCCATTATTCTTAGTTGCTAACTTAATTATCAGTTTTACTTGATTCTAAATACGTAATTCTTGCGAACTCAGAATCACAGGAGCATTTTAAATTGCATCCTTTTACGAACCCGCGAAGATTTGTACCCATTAAATTTGAAAAATTCGTTGTGCTAGAACCCTGTTTCTTTACTAAACTATACGTTAAAAGTAGTTGCCAGGAATCACTACAAACTATTGCATTTTATATCGCACTACTCGCTGCACTACTTCTTTTTAAAAAAAAAAAGTAGCACACTACACTACAAACTACGACAAGAAGTAGCGACTGCAGTAGTTTCGCTACTTCCAAACACTGCGTATTTTTATTTGAAATTCTGCAACTGATATATTTGAAAGCAGTTAATTAAAGATGGAAATTATCAAAGTAATTTAAGCGACTGTATTCTTTTCCAACTGCTATTTGCTATAAAAAAAATTTATCGTTTTTTAACAATATTCCGAAATGGGTTAATACTACAAGAGCAACTGCTACTGAAGTCATTAAAACCAAAATCTGCATACGTTATTTTATGAGTGATAATTTGGGAACGACAATTCGGAAAAAAAAATTTCTTCAAATTTAAAGTATTCAAAACAATCTAAAAAAAAAATTCTATATTTATTTGTAGTTACATCTATTAATATGTTACAGACAGCAATGTAGTCTATTGACGTTTGTTCAAGAAAAAAAAATAGAAATCCACCAAATTTTGAATGCCAGGAAAATGACATTAGCATAGACAGTCATTCTAAGCTAATATTAAGTAACTCAACTTAAGAAACTCAAAAAGACAAAGTTGAAAAGTTAATTTTAACTTTTTATATAAAAAATTCCAAAAATAATTATTGTGAACAATTTGAACATATCGTTTCTTCTCGGTTTCACGTTTTTGTCTCAGTTTATATTTCCTTGATTGTTTTTAGGCCCCATGTTCTAAAATAGCCTAGTAAAATTAATTTTATAATAATTTACATCGGAAAATTTTTTACTATATTATTTAAATTTAAAATATTTCAAATCATTTTATTTGACAACTTTATTACATTTTTTAATTTATACATCCAAGTAGAGTTTAAGGACTATGACAGAATTAAATTGTACAGTGATACTCTTAGCTTATCCTTAATATTTTAACAATCTGTGTTTTGAAGGAAAAAAAACTAAAACCTTTGCGTTAGATGGAACATGAATTGTTTAAATTAATTCTTTTATCCATTGTAGAAAGAATCAAAAATGTTTTTGTTGTTGATATGTACAAAATAAAATTGTTTATAATAATCAATCATTAAACAAATAAAAAACATTCAAGCATATTACAATCTTACATAAACTGGATATTAGGTTAATATATCCCTCTTTATTTTAATCCTTTCCCTCTTTACATTAGACTGTTCAAAAGATTTTCTGGTGATTGGCATTCATAAGACAGGATAATGACAATTTGCCGTTTTGCAGCATTTAATTTTACTTTGCTTTAACATTTCGGCCTAAGACGTTTACTTTCAGCAGAAAACAACAGGATTTTTTGAAATAACTCAGGTAAATCTATGTAGTTTATGTTATTAATGATTTCAAGAAGACAGGAAAAGGACAACATAAAAACCTACTCACCTTGTAAAATTTGTTGAAATAGATTTTGAACCCGAAAGTTGGTTCTTTATTTATGAAATAAGACATGTTCTGATAGGATGGTATTCTAATCAATCTCTTAACCTAAGATATTTATTGCCGGCGCTACCTATTTTGGTTATAAATTAGTAAAAAAAGTGGCCAGGAAAATGACTGATTTTCATGAGACAAACAAATTAATGACAGAAAAAATTATTTTCAACAAAGTTTTTGGAAATAATACCCTCTGCATAAATTCTAGAAATGCTTACAACGGTTGAGATAAAAAAAAATTAGATATTGAAAAAGCTAGTTATTATAGGGAATAAAAGTTTTAGCAATTAAAGTTTTTAAATATACAAAACAGTCAATGCTAATGCAAAGTAATTTTAAAGTGCTAACAGCAATGCTATTCATTAATTTTTTTGAAAAGAAGTTCTTTTAGTAATATAGTATTAGATCTTGAGGCAAAAGACTGTCAATTGTTGTATTTCGTAAGAATCACCCTTATATGTTTCGTGTGGGTATGTTTCGTGATAGTGTTATTTTTACCCATTGGTAAATTGGGTGCTGTTTTGGGTTTAATGGTGGATGCACCATATTTGGACGTCATCACACTTTTCAACTGTGTTCAAGAGCAATAGTAAACAGTGCGCATGCGTCGTCATTGCATGCGTTACTATGGCGACCGCTGCTGTTTGATATTTTTTTTTCGAATTCTCTTTTTTTCTTTTTCTTTTCCCCAGCAGACATTTTTAATGTATTTACGTAATAATAATTTAAAGTATGTTTATACCTATTCTTTTTTTATTAACTTATAATTACTGTCTTGGCGGAGATTTTTTTTAAAAAAAATATTAATACTGACGAAGGAAAAGTATTTTGTGACGTTTAGAAACGCGTACATAATCAGTATTTGAAAACCAATCCGACGACAACAGGACAAGCATCAATTGAAACAGTATCTGCAACCCATGATTTGAAATGTTTAAGCGTTTATCGGAGTATATCCATAAGAGAAAAAAAAAGTATTTAACCAGTGGGTAACCAGTGATAGTAATAAAGCGATTACAACTTTTTTATGCTTGTTTCGTCACTTATTATAAGGATTAAATTACTTTAAAAATGTTATTTTTTAAATTATTTTTATAAATCCAAGGTAAATTCTCCAGTAATGTATTCTCATTTTTTAGAAAAGATCTCTAACTGTTTCCTCGAGGAAAAATGGATTCCCACAATTTCATTATATGATAATGTCCATCAGAACTACATACGCGACATTTCAGGAGCTAAAGGTCTTTGTCACTCGCATAATATGTATTTGTACAGCATCAAAACTCTGAAAGATTTCAAGGATGATGTGCAAGCACTTGAAAAATGTACCCCGTTGGAAAGTAAGTAGTATGATTTCTTTCTTCTTCTTTTTTCTCTTTTTTTTTCATTTTCTTTTTTTTTTCTTTTTCTTCTTTTTTTTGCATCGTGATTTCGATTAAAATATTGTAATTCTCAGTGATTCCCATCAGCCTTCAAATTGACCATCTTTTCTTGGAAATAAAAGCAGTCTGTGCGCAATACTGACCACATTGCCACAATCAAGCATGAAATTGTAGTGCCTCAAGCAAAAAATTTTTAAAGATATACACATAATGTAAACCGTTCCTCAAAGGTTTGGTACGATAACTTGTATAAAGGCAAAAAGCAACCCTTTGGTGCACAACAGCACAGGTTTTTGAAACGGGTTTTCACTCTGGTCTCTACTTAACCACTACTATTTATTTCACTTTCATTTATTTCATTTCATTTATTTTCAGCCATTAGCAAAATGGGTGTTGTTTTGGGTTTGATGGCGTGTTCACCTTATTTGGACGTCATCACACTTTTCAACTGTCTTCAAAAGTAATAGTAAACAGTGCGCATGCGTCGTCACGGCATGCGTTGCCCTGGCGACAGCTGCTGTTTGATAATTCTTTTAGAACTCTTTTTTTCACTTTTAATTTTGTTATGCATTAAGTTGGTGAGTTTTTTCTTTTTATTTCCACCAGCAGGCATTTTTAATGTAATTACATAATAATTTCTGTCATTTTTATATTCTTTTTATTATTAACTTTAATGACGGTGATTTTAATATAAATATGAATACTGAAGAAGGAAGGTGACGTCTTGAAACACGTATATAGGCAGGATTTGAAAACCAATCCGATGACAGGCATCATTTGAGACAGTTTATGGGACCCATGATTTGAAATGTGGCGTTTTTCGGAGCTAATCAAGAAAAAAAAATCATTTGACCAATGGCTAACCAGTGATCGTAATAAAGCGATCAAAAGTTTTTAATTGTTATATTTTTTTTCTTTTTTATTGGTTTTTTTCTGAATTTTTGCACTATTTATGAGTAGTACTGTACTATTAATCAAGATATTTTTTTGATTGTACATTTTTATAATCCATGTTAATTAAATCTGCTAACATAATTTGAGACAGAAAGAAAGAATAAAATGGCCGTTGACGGTAGACAGCTTACCCAACCATACATGTAGAGTTGTACAATAACTTGTACACAGGTGACGCAACCCCTGACTGTCAATTTACTTCTTATGCGCATGCGCTGCATCTTAGATTATATGATGCTCTGCTATAACCTAGTATGTTGCTCACTTTATAAATTGTTTTTATGATATTACATACCGCACCTAGTAATTCTTCCTATCACTTACGTAGTTGAAGATCTGGACTTTTTTATATATTCTTAGCCTCAACCTGCATGACGATTTGTGGGAAGAAATTCTTTTTCAAAGCTTCACTTGTGTTGTTTTTTTTCAAGCCATGCCAAATTTTATTGAACAAAATGAATAGAGAAGAAAGAAACAAAAAGAAGCATAACCAAAACTTTAATTTTTTCCCGTCGTATAAATGAACTATTTTATTGTTGCATGACTGAACTAAAACTGCAATGAAACGTCGTATACTTAATGTATTAATGAAAATAAATTATGAATGAGAAACGCATAAGCGATGCTTTACTGTATATTTCTTTATTCCGCAGAAAAAGAAACCACAGTACACTTCAACATTTTAGCGGATTATGCTCATTACATATTCACTACTGATTATCCAATTGAAGTGTACCAAGGAACTATGGATGACCTAGAAAAATACGACTTGAAGAAGTATAATCTGGAATCAAACAAAACTGATCACATAGCAATCATGTTCGTGAAAAAGGAGTCTTTGTTTGTCATTCAGAAATCACCACAATTCGTACCCTTCTTCTGCGTGAAGGAATCAACATCGACTTCACAATGGGACAGCACTACACCAAGGTGAGTAATGGATATAAAAAGGTAACGATACTTTTTTATTTGTACAGTGAAACTCTCTTCTAGGAGAGACCACCTCTATGTAGAAACCTCTAGGAAAGATCACGTCTATGGGAGGCACAGAATTTTTTTCATAGACGTTATGTTGAAGAAAACCTTTAGGAGAGACCATTAAAATCATTCCTAGTGACCGGGTAAACATCTGCACCAAATCCGGAAATAAGGAAACACGAAAAAGGAAATATGAAAAAATATCTAAACAAAAAATTGAACAAAGCAAATAAGTAGATAAAAACATATTCAAAATATCCCTGTGAGGCTCTTATTTAGAGAGCTATTTTTGACGATACAACCTCAGGTTGCAACCAGAGTGCTCTAAATACGATGTTATCAATGATTTATTTTTAGAGTTGAAAGTTAAATTAGAAAAAAAAGTTACTTCAGAAATAGCTAAGCATCTCAAACAAGACTCTTTTCCTTTTTTAAAGTTAACTCATTTTTATTATATAAAATTATGATGTAATAAAAATGTAAACTTAAACAAAAAACAGAATTGTTTATTTATTTAAAATATCTTTATCATTCATAATTGGTAAATTTGTTTTTTTTAAACTAAATTATATCAGTTAGAATAATTTTTATCGACGCTAAATTTCATTCATGAAACCATCTTTTCATGACACCAAAATAAGTGGCATTTCCGCACCAAGAAAATGATATAGACTAAAATTAAAATCATTTTGCAAAACATCATGTACATTCGATAAAAATTTTGAAGTCAATGGCGGTAACCTCTAAGAGCGACCAACCCCATCAACGACCATTTTACTGTGGAACGGTTGTTGGTCGCTCCGGAGAAGTTTCACTGTATTTGGTTTTTTTACACTTTTCCTCTTCAACTCACTCCTATTCTCCCGTTGTTCTCCTCTCCTGTTACCTGTGTAACCTCCCCTGTTGTTGTTTCTAATCCCAGATGGTGCAGCTTAAATAGACCATCTCCGTAAAACCAAAAATCTCTAAGAAAAACCCTAAAAACAAATATGAAATTTAGGAAACAGTAAAACCTAAACATTTGAGATTATGGTTGGGGGAGACCTGATCAGCCTTGCACCAATAAAACTCCGGAAAGAGTACCCTATTGAATGGTAAGGGACTTAATGTGACCACTGAAAAAGTTTGAGATAGTTACCTGATATTCATGATGTCAAACAGCTGGCAGCACTTTTGATCTTATAGTGAAAGTCGTGTTATTTTCACGCTTGTCAAGCGTATTCTTACATCTTCCTATAAGGCTGTTTTTCGAATGATACGTCATAATATGAAATGATACTTTTTTTGCGAATAATATGCTACTTTTACAACTTCTGTCAGTTCACAACTGTTACTTATGACTGTTAGGTCAAGTTTAGCCTATCTAAAGCCAGCGGCGTCTAAGCTCATTTTGAAAATGGCGGAAAATATTGATATGGAGAAAAGCCACAGATTTATGAAAATGAAGAACATTTGTGGTCAAATTTTTTAATATTTAAAAACTTACTCCGATGCTGCATTACTTGGGCCTATAAAAAATTTGCAAAAACTGAGAATAAGGCAATGATTTTGATCACTTTCATGCAGGTGAAAAAAATGTCGCCAAATTGGCGTGATTTTTAAAAAAAGTTTAATAACTTTTAAAATATTTAAGTTATTTGTCTATTCTAAAGCACAGATAATTCTTCAGGGAAAAATTATTACATAGTTTAAAATCATCGCATTGTTTCAAATGTAAGGCCCATTTACTGTGGAACTGAGAGTGGTCGATCTCAAGAAGTTTCGCTGTACTTAGTTACTTGAAATTGCGAAATTGTGTAGAAAAATGCACAAGGTGTACCATGGAATGAAAATTTGAAGAAAAATAGTACTTGTCTATAGAAATGCGCTAGTATAAAATAATCTTTGACAGAAAATTTTACGATTTTTATATTGTTTTCTATAAATGTTTCAAAACCCATCTGGGTACCCGAATCTGCAATAAATTTAAAACAAAAAAAAATCGATCTGAAGTTATAGTGTATAAAATGTAAAACTCTGGGTTGAAGTGTGGGAAAAAGGGAATTGTTAACGTATTTTTTAACAACATCAGCAGATTGTTCCAAACCAGTTGTTAGATATAATGAATTGAATAAAAAAAGGTCTGGATTCTTACTTTCATTAGAATATTTAAAAAGTTTCTGAATAGAGTAACACTTTAGTTTTTGTTATAAATATAGGATTGAAACTCTGTTAGATGTAAAACTCACCACAGAATCTATTGAAACTTTGCCAGATGCAACACTCAGCACAGAATTTACTGAAACCCAACCTGATACTACTGACGTCACAGATTTAGACGGTAAGTTATCACTTACTGCTTTTATCAAATATCGTGAAATTTGAACAAAACTCGAATATATTATTTTCTCTCGATATTTGGATTACTAATCTTAGCGAAAAGAAGAAAATTATCAGCAACAAAAAACTGCAAGTGTAAGTTGGATTCAATTTTAAAAATAAAATTCAACGTGGATGTTAAAACGATTGGACCGTGCATTGGATAGTAAAAAGAGTGCAATGTTCATCACAGATTTCGATTGTAACACACCTGTTGTCAGATTTGTCATTAACGTTCAGAAATTTCGTGTCATGGATCGCAAAATATTCTTAAAAAAGGTTGTAATATATTTCTTACAACTTAATAATATTGTCGGAGGACAATAAGGAAAGGGATGCAATTGTTCTTGTTTTCCAGTGCACCATCTATGGACAAGAATATGACTTCTGCAACACCCATGCGTCATACCCGTTTATAGGGCGGACCCATTCATACATCCATTCATTTATCCACAGATCGTAATTTTGACCTGAACCAGAGAACGATCAATCTCCAATTCAGTACCCCTAGAGGTGTAATTTGTAATGGTAACATGGATGACTTTGAAACCCAACCGATTTAACATACACCAGTCACCATTTATTACACGGGGAGTATTCGACAGGCTGGATTTGAACTCCCGTTCTCACGAATATGAGTCCAGCGCCCTACCAACCAGTCTATCCGATTGGTGGAAAAACTGTTGGGCTTAACCGAGTGTTGGAGGAAAAAAGTACTATGTAAGTGATCTTGTATTAAATTCATTCATTAGCTTCATTGGAAAGGTTCTCCTCGGTGTACACAGGTCGAAATATCGAGGAAAATATCGTGATGATGACGCTGTAAATTGATTGAAAATCGTAAAAGTTATTATTACTTCGTGAACAATTTGGACAGACATCCGAGAGTAAGAATACAATCACTGGACTGAATTTGATATTTTCTGCAAGTATATCAATGTTGCAAATATCCCTGAAAAATTCACATCTAGACATTTTTGAGCATCGTTGAGGAAATTTGAACTTAGTTTGGTAATGTGTTCGTTCAAGTATTCAATTTTCAGATATTTCTCCATTAATTTGTTATTAGTGGCTTTAAATGGCATCCTCTGATCTGAAATAATGCCTTTGGTTATTTTTTTTTAAAAAAAACTAAACTGGTAATCATTTCAGAAGTAATTATTTTTGTAGTGTGATTATTTCATACCACTTTTTCAAAAAAGGTACTTTTGAGTTCCTAAGTGTACCGCCAGGTAGCAGAGTAGTCAATGTGCCTGACAGTGAACCCAATGGTTGCGGGTTCGAATCCCGCTCAAGGCATGGATGCATCTCTCTGTGTTGTTCTCTGTTGTGTGATGTGTGAGTGTGGCCCACCCTATGAACGGGTATCTGTGGCAGTATGGCGTGAATAGTGCTTCTCGTCCCCGTGACTTATATTTACAGATGCCCACCGGGTAACGTACTCGGAACGCACGAACGTACTCGGAGCAGCACTTACGGCATCTTCCGAGGTAAAGAACGAAAGTTCAATGCCCGCCGTTTGAAAAAAAAACATCCTTAGTGTAACGCAAATTCCATGTCTGAGAAAAATGAGTTGATTAATAAATTTATTAATACATAATTTTGTAATAATAATTTCATTTAAAATTTTCTTTCAGAGATGCTCTCTAACTGCTTCATCAAGAAAAAATGGTTTTCTGCTGGTTCAGAGAAGAAACGACTCGTAGTAGATAGAAAAGAAGCTGAAGCGTTTTGCAAAACTAATGATATGCATTTGTACAACGTAAAATCTTTTAAGAAGTTTAAGCAAGATTTGAAAGCTCTTAAAAAGTGTGCACCATCAAAAAGTAAACAATATGAAAGTTTCATTTTTTGATTAAAATAAATGGTGAATTGTAGTTAATTTGATATTTGTTTTAGTTTTAAATTCTCTTTTAAAAATATAACTTAACTGTGGCGTAACTACCACTTCGATTATTAAGCATCAGTTCCCTAGTATGTAAGACATGCTAACTTGATTCAATCTAGAGGTACCTTTTGATAGATGAAGGTTGGCATTGTCGATGGCATCTCACTTGATATTTGTGACTGCCCCATCGCCCTCCTTGTGCTGTAGCTTCTCTGTCTCATTTATACACAACGGGATCGTGCACACACTCGACTGCTAATAGCAACACAGGAGTGACTACACACACAGCCATAAACTTAATACAACTCTCATCTAAAGCTCAAAACCCGATGACCTTAATCCAGCTCTCCTGGTTTTTCACAAATACAGCTACTTGTGGTATCCTTTCATCGAATTCTATCTCTGATAAAATTCTGGTGGGGGAGTATTATGGCGTAACTACCACTATGATTATTAAACATCAATTCACTAGTATATAGGACATGCTAACTTGATTCAGTTTCTTGTTCTGTTTTGTAACAGCTGATCCCTTAACACCTTATGACCTGTTTCCACTAGGGGAAGATAATCTGTAGATTTCCAACAATCTAGATCATACCAAATCCGAGCGTTTCCACTTATGCACTCTTGAAACTGGATTAAACTTGAGATCGCATCTGGTACCAAGATTACCTAAGTCAACTATATTGATTAAAGTAAGTTAAAAGCTTGCAACAGCTGCAGCAAAAAGGATTGCAAACCAAAACTGGAATCCCACTTTGCGTCATTCGACCACCACTACATTTTGATTTGTTCTATAGTAATACTAAATTTTCTCTCCGTCGTTCATTATTCAATATTTTAATGCATATTATTAAAAATAACGTTATAACGATGTTGCGTAATCCTCCCAAGTAATTGGACAAACTTGATCTCAGGACGAATCTTTCATAAAATCGTTCATCTTTAGGAATAATTAGTTTTTTAATATTCTCTTTCGTATAGTATAATCATAGTAAATTACCTACCATTCATTCTGTGATTTTTTTTCAAGCTCATTATTTTAGCGTTTTTTACTTAAGGTTTTTTTTGTTAACACATGCACTAGCACATGCGCAGTTACTTGAAATTCAAAAATCTTACATACGAGATGCAAATTGGAATGATAAGTAAAGCAACGAAATATTTTAGAGAAATTTCGCATCCGCACACTTCAGTACGTAAGTTTTGAAGTAACTGCGTATGCACACCTGAGAAACGCTTGCGCCAGTGTAGGTTAACATTATAGTTGACAGTAATTTGCAACGATTTCATTATAAGCACTGTTAGAATTTTCATTCTGAAATTACGGGAATTCGTCTGCCCATCTGATTAACCATAAGGCTTAGAACATTATTTTATCTTTACAGTTTTGAAAACTTTTACCTTTGGTACGGTAAAAAAACTGTGAATGTTAAATTTTTACGGTTTTGTAACCATTTACGACTAGCATAGTTTCTAATCCATAAAAATCAAACTTAAATACGCATGAAACTCGTGATACATCAGAGGAATATAAGAAACATTGTAGTATCAATGTTGGGATTCGAACCCATATTCATTCAAAATATTGACCAATTAGCCATCTCTGCTACTGTATGTACCCAGATGCAGGGCACAAAATGGATACAAATGGTTGGCTCGGATAGATTTTTGGTTATTCAACCGTATTAAATTAAAGCAGTTGATGAACGGCTTTTCCCACAGTTAATAGTTTAAATATCATTTTTTTTTATGTTTATTAAAATGTTTTGGTTGAATATTGTAAAATAACAATTAAATTAATTGCTATATATATCCATTTTTGCGGAGAAACTTTTAACAGAGTGAAAGAGTATTACTTTTTATATTACTTTTATAATAATTCAATAGTTTTATTATTTCCTGTGAAATATCTTTTCAAATACATGCGAATATCCTTCGCAAGTAGTCGAATAAGCATCACCCGAATAAGGGTGACGAGGCCCGATCAGAAACTTTGCTGTCACCCGAATATGGGTGACGTGGCAATCAACGTGTTAAACGTATAAGGGATGTTCATGGTTCTGATATATATTTTTCACATTTTGTTTGTGGCAAAAATAATTCTAAATAAGATTCTTCAAAACTCGAAATAATATATTAAAGCACAAAATCGACTACCTCTAGAAAGTATCATTCTTAAAAGTTATAAAAAAAAATTGACTGATTTAAAATTAATTCAATATTTTGCTTTAAATCAAAATGTTTCCCTTCATTTAAACTAGATTTTTTTTTATTGTAC
This sequence comes from Parasteatoda tepidariorum, assembly GCF_982258835.1. Taxonomy (NCBI): domain Eukaryota; kingdom Metazoa; phylum Arthropoda; class Arachnida; order Araneae; family Theridiidae; genus Parasteatoda; species Parasteatoda tepidariorum. The sequence continues at coordinate 93,374,241 of NC_141763.1, read as the reverse complement.
AGGCAAAAATATTAAAGCAAGTTCATATATGTACCAAATTACAAGGGATAATTGGATGTATTATATGCTTTCTACTGCCTATCCGGTAGAAGTATACGAAGGGACCCAGAAAGATTTAGAGAAATATGATTTGAAGAAATACAATTTGTCTTCAAATCGATTCAATTTCATCCTAATCCTGTTCGTGAAAAGTGAATCTTTGTTTCTGGTCCATGATTCAGCTGTGAGAGCACCTTACTTCTGCGTGAAAAATTCAAGACCTGCCTTAACACCAGACTGGGTTTTTGCTACTACCACCACACCAAGGTGAGTCATGGAAATTTGTAGGTAAATCAAATGTGGACGAGATATTTTTAAAAAAATCTGAAGGGCGAGGTAGGGTTGATTTTAAAGCGAATTGTGGAGTCAATTCGGGTATAGTGAAATATTAAATTGAGAAATACGTTGGGTATTCATCAAAAGTATGGTATGTATGGTGAAAGTATTTTCAGTGTGCCATTTTATGGTGAAGGATATTATTTCCAGTGTGGATGGAGGTGTTAGGGTATAGTGGGCCAGTTGAAGAATACTGATAAATTGAAGATTGTGATGATAAACAGAAGATGATGAATAGAATACTCGAACCGGATCAGAATTAATAAAAAAGCTTTTATCTAGTAGTATATTTGCAGAGCTCGAGTTACAAAATATAAATACCATTCATAAGAATTTCAGTTGAATAAGTTTTGCATAATAATATATTTATAAGGACAGGCCATGGGAGACAAATCCCCATGACCTACCTATTCAAGAGCCAAATTAAAAAGTAAGTAATTTGTTCCCAACGGACACAGAAGCATGGGTAGGAGATCCAAAATTGGCGATTTATTAAAATATAACATAGTCAAAACAAAGCCAACCAGCATTATCAATATAGAGTTAAAATAATACCTTGGCGATCACGAGTCGCCAACAAATTTATGAGAATTATTACAACCATGCAACCGAAACATTTAGCAGTTGGAAATTTTAGAATAAAAAGTTATAAATAGATTTTTGTTTTCGATTAGAGGCGACAGTGAATTTATAAGAGTGCATTATTAATGAAATAAAAAAAGTATCCGTTACATTGATCTAGAAGAGAAGAAATAAATATTTTGTGTTCATTTTAAAAGATTAAGTCTTTGATTTATTTTAAAAGTAATTCTATTAATAAAAATAAGCTTAAGTAATAAGAGATATTTTAAAGGATTGCAAATAAATATGTGATGCCAATTGTGGCATCACAGTATGTACCAAGTAAAAATTGGTTGCAATTAAATTTAAAATATTTAACAATACTCCCAAATCCCCAGCAACACATACACATTCAGCAAGAATAGAAATATAAAGTGTGTCTAGAAATAAGAAGTTAATTTGTTTTGTATAATTTTGATGTTGATTAATTCATCTATTATAAAACACTACCATTTAATGAATTTGACCATGTGGCAGAACATTAGTATCAAGTTAAGTAAAGAAATTATAAATAATAAATCAAACAATTTAGAGTGGTCACTAAAATTCACAATTATAAATCGTCGGTGAGCTTTTAAATCTGGACATTGCTCGAAATATGTGTTTTTGAAAATGGACATAGCCCAAAATGTGTGTTTACGAAACTGGACGAAGTTCAAAATGTGTGTTTAAAAAATGGACACAGCAAAATTTTGTGGGTGAGGTTTTTAAATTTTAAGTTTGAGTATGAATAAATTGTCAACTAAGATTTAAATACTAAATCTTTATAATATTAGACTACTATTACTTATAAACATAAATATTGAGTAATTTAAAATAATTTATCTTTATTAAACAGTATAAAAAATAAAAAGAAACAGGATACCGTAAGTACTTTTGATATAATAATAGGATTTTAAAGGACTATGATCCTGAAAACAGAGTTGTTTAAGTAATAATTTATGTTAATTGATTACAGTAATAAATGCCCTCGAAATCATGAATGCAACTTAAAACAATTTTGATTACAACTGTAATAGAGATAACGCTAATAACTTGCAATAACTAATTACTTGTAACATAGTTGCAACTTCGCATAATTTTGATTACTATTGTAACCGTGATTATACTAATAATTTACAATAACTAATTACTTGTAACATGATTATTTCATAAAATAATATTCACCCTGTTCCCCCCGCCTATGCATAATTAATAGCAAAAAACAATCAAAATGACCCCCAATGGAGCTTCTAGTGTTAATATTATTGCTTTTAAACAAGCACTCAAATATCGGTCTGATTTCAAGAGTTCAGTCATATTTTTGTCAGTTGTACTCGTTGATGGCTTTCCAAAATACGCATCAAAATTGCTTATTGCCACTCGTACTCATGATGTTCCAAAGAATGAATAATAGACGAAAGACTATTATGCTAAGAGATTCAAAACATAAGAAGAGAGAGGGGATCTGGAGCGGGTAATTTCCAAAAAATCGCTCAAGAATCGAAAACTTTAATCAGCCGTATCAACAACATGGCATTTATGTTTCTGAAGGAAAAAAAAACTTTTCAAGACTTTCTAAACAACCTTTAAACTCATTTGAGAGATTACGTTTATGAAGATCAGAATACTATACACCTGTTTTATCTTATATTCTGCAAGTTGTACTGGATTACTCACTGCTTACTAAAGCGTTGAGTAATCCAGTACTTACTCTCGACGGTTAATCTTTTTAAGAGTTACTTTTAAAAAAATGAATATCATGAGGGTTACCGGTGACCGGGGCTGAATTTGTTCGTAGCGCCATGAGGGTCACTAGTGACCAGTACTGAGCTTGCTCGTAGTGCCATGGGGGTCACCGGAGGGGGACCAAGAATATTAGAAACACATAATTCATGTAAATTTTTAATGCTTTTGATTTTTTTATATTATTATCGTTACTAAAATGGTTTGAAGAAAATAATGCAATACATACTGAGAAAATCCTTTTGGCCAGACGGGAAAGCCATGTAAAATTAGCGTGGCATTCAACTTGTTAAAACCATAAATATTATCGAACACTATACATTTGTGAACGTCATGAGCATCAGCGACCAAAATACATATTAATTATCAAAAGTATATATACATTATGCGATCGTAGTGCATATACAGCGATCATAGTACATCACAAGGCACGGTTCCCCTAGATCACTGAAGTTAAGCATTTTTTTTCAATATTCATTACTTTGATCATCCATCTATACCATAAAGTGATCACTACCATAAGTGGATCACTACCATAAAGTGATCGACTTCACGCGAAGGTCATCTGCAATCTCAAAATGATGCCACGTATTTGGATCGTTCCACAGAGGACTAATCTTAAATAAGTACTAGATCACTGAAGTCAAGCATCACTGGCAGCGGTCAGTGAACGGGTGAGTGATCGCTAAGATCAGCATCAGGAGGGACCGAGGGGTCACGGTATCGGTCCTCGTTAAACTGTTCTACCGTAAGGTTCTCGACTTCGCGCCCAGATCAGGCTACTAAAGCGGGGGAGCCAGCTCTTCTACAGAGTTTAAAAACTGTCTTAGGATCATCAAAAGAAAATGTTTTCGGTATTAAGGTTATTTTACAGACGAATACACAGATTTGTCTAGCCTTTTTAAATTTTAAGAATTTAACAAAAGCTTTTGAGATGTTGCACAAAATTGGAATATTAAATAATTGGTTATAAATACAGCACGGAAATTAAATTTAAAGGGGATGCCATTTTTTAGCATAAGAAATACGAACACCTGAATTGATGTCTGTAAAAAAGAGAATTGTTAACGCAACATTTAACGTAAATTTATTTTTATAACAGTAACAGAGTGCAAGTCTTGCTAACGGGCAATTAGACATAAAAAAATTGAAATAGATACCGTACCATTAGTTTTATTGTTGTATTTAAAAAAAGTTATAGATATGTTAACACTTTTGTATGTGTTTTAAATATAGAGATGGAACTGTGCAAGATACAACACTCAGCACAGACTTTACTGAAACTCTGCCTGATACTACTACTGTCGATACTGCTACTGACTTTGATGGTAATTCAAAAGTTGCATATCTCAGCACAAATTTTGAATGTGTGCCAAAGGTCCTAGTCATAAATTTTGTGATCAAAATTATTTACGATCAAATTAAAGAAATTATACACTGGTTATTATGTCAATACACAATTGGGTACTCGCAACTGCAGAAGAAGACGATCACTGATACACAGACACGTGACGTATGACTTTAGTGCCATCTAATTGGTTTTTTTATGTAACCGTCGTTGAACAGCTGACCCAATTTTTGGGTTTATGACTGCCAATGTCCAACTCCATAGCCTTGTAATTTTGAACCCAATCCAGAAGACAAGGACACTCCTGTATCAAGTATTGGGAGAAAGTTGCTATCGTGGAGGACTCTTTGATGGAACTAACTCGCATTTGCGTTACATGGAGAGGTAGACCACGAGAACCTCCCACGGTTAGCCTGACGGCAATGGAACTCTAACCCATGATCCGTCTACCACTGAGCATATTTCGCGTCAGCACTGTGATCGGTACAAGCCGGATGCCGCATCCGTATCATCCAGCGATCGCCGGGATCGAACCCCGGTTCACCTCATTGGAAGGCGAACGCTCTATCCCCTGAGCCATCGCGACGCCATCTGATTTTTTATAAACAAGATGGAGTCTTGAAGTCGAACTACGTTTCTCCACATAAGTTCGAATCTAAATTAACGTGAAGTTGATTAAATACAACGCCGTATCGCATATCAAATTTGTTAAAATGTAATTCTTTCTCGCTAACGCCTTTCATTTAACTTAGATTTAATATTTATGTATTTTATTGCAACCGAGATATATTTTTGTTTTGTGTACCTGGAAACTTCGATGTATAATTAGTTTGTTTACGTTCTGCATGCCTTCGTATCTGTCTTTGTGTTAAGTAAAAAAATGTATAGTGAAAGAATTTAAATCTTTGTGAAAGAACACGCCATTTCAATCATAAGAGATAAGCTGGAGCTGACGCCATAGATCACATGTGTGGACATCTATGATCTTCTTCTTTTTGAAATGCAAGTACCCAATTAAAATCATTGGGAAAGAATCTTTGTAAAAGAATATAGTATGTGCCACTAAGGAAAATTGTTGACAGCTTTGCTTACTGGAAATGGAATGGAAAGATCTTTGGAATAGTAGCTATATTTTTCCCCTTTGCACAGACTCTACAGTTCAGACCTTACCAATCAGTTAGCTTTAATGAGTCAGAATACCCTAAAATCTCTTCAGTCATATTAATGACTTTTATTTCAAATCTATTCCACCTTTCACCGATACTGAGATCTTTATCATTTCAAAACTTTTTCCAATTTTTCAAAAAAAAAATTTCTTATTCGATCGTATTTCATTTTTTGGATTGCATACCTCGACGTTTTCAACTTTTGATAACTTTACATTCACTTTAATGAGCTGTTTATACTTAATTCTCACCAAATAATGATCCAGATCGTAGTCAGTCCTTTTAAAACTGCGCGCCAGCTATTTCTGAATTATGTCGATTATTGATTATAACAGACATCGAAGCTTTAAATGGTAATTTACCAAATGCTCCTTACTGTAGACATGGGCTTCGATAATTATTTGTATAATATACGTTTGGAAACATTCTGAAACCAGTTTAAGCCTTACAATTTAAAAAATGCGTTATGATACGTATACCATTTAAATTCAATATTCCTCTTTGCAAACTGACTATACCGAAATCATAATTTGCCATGCGTCTCACTCGTCTTGTTGTTTTTTTTTTATCATTAATTCCAACTTTGGTGGGAAAAGGTAAATTACTGAATCGATGTGACTCTATATTCTTGTTTAAAGACACATTGTGCTACGATAAAATAAATAAATAAAGTAGTGAATTAAAAGAATCGCTTTCATTATAAATCACGAATTTCAAATCCATGGCGAAAATGATCGCATCATTTTAAAAAGATTACTATAAATAAATCGGCAAAGAGGTCTTAAGTTTCGTTGATATTTTTGACGGTGGTAAATTATTTTCATTGATAAAATGTTGTGAAAACCAATGGGATACCCGCAAAAGATGTAATGTGGGTTCTGATTGGTGGTTGAAACGTGATATTTGTTTACGTTAGCAACTGTTCGAAAGACCTTTTCATTTTATTTCGAGTACGCTGAGACCATTAAGTATCAATTCTCCTTAGTGACACATTCTATATACTTTTACAAAGATTGTTTCACATAGATTTTAATTGGGTACTTGCAACTACGGAAGAAAACGATCACTGATACACAGACACGCTATTTATGACATCAGAGCCAGTATATCATTTATAAACAAGATGGTGCGTTTAAATCGAACTAAGTTTCTCCACATAAGTTGGAATGTTAATTAACGTGAAGTTAATTAAATACAACTCCGTACAACGCATCAAATTTGCTGAAATGTAATTCCTTTTGTATACGTCATTTAACTTTATTTGCTTGTTTATTTTACAATAACTGTGATGCATTTTTGTTTTGTGTGCCTGGCAACTTCGATGCATGATTAGGTTTGTATTCTACAAGACTTCAAGCCTGCCTTTGTGTTTAGTAAGAAATATATAGTAAGAGACAGGAAATTTTCGAGAAAGAATATAGAATGTGTCGCTTCAGAGAATTGATTCTTCACTGGCTTAGATTACTCTAAATAGAATTGAAAAAGCAGATGGAAATATAAACAAATCTGACGTTCCAACCAACCAATCAGGATCGAGATACCCACTCCACGTCACATACAGGCATTCTTTTACATGCACACAGAATGACGTCACTCACACTATCTGTAAAATAAAAATATATATGTTGCCAACACACGACCGAATTCTGTTAATTAAATTTGCTCATATGAGTAACATACCACTTCAACACTTTTTACATACTAAGCTCAGAGCAAATGCTATGTATCTGAGAAAAATGAGTTAATTAAATAATTTATTCCTATTATTAGGGAGTCTCTCTAACTGTATCTTCAAGAAACCATGGATTCCACCTGGCGATCTTTCAAAACAACAAATGAGAGGTGAAGGAGATGCCGAGACTTTTTGCAAAACTCATAATATGTATTTGTACAACCTAAAATCTTTTAAAGAGCTTAAGGAAGATTTGCAAGCACTTAAAATGTGCACTATATCAAAAAGTAAGCACTTTGATTTCTATAAATAGGAAGATTCAGTGATTTTGAGTTTTAAATACTTTTTAAAATTTAACTTGATCCTTGTTTATTTACCTTTTTTGGGAGGGGTGATTAAACAACTAAAAAAAAACTTTACAATCTGTGCTTAAATTCAGAAAAGAGAAATGTCATTGTCAATTGAATTGAAATAATAGAGAATTTTAAGAGAGATTTTGCAAAGTCCTGCACGAAGGTAAATTTCTCCCAGTACTTGATCCAGGAGTTCCCATTTCTTCTGGATTGGGTTCAGCGCTCGACTTGACGTGCAGGTCGTTGGGCTACCGAAGCGGGGGTGCCATCCCATCTGCAGAGGATCAAAATTGTGATGGCATGTCTTCGGATCATCCTCAGGAATTTTTCCCAGACCGTCGCCAATAGCCCATTGTGCAGCTCTAGTGCGACGTAAATGAACAACAACAAATCTGGATTGGGTTCGAAATTACAAGGTTACGTAGTTGAAAATTAGCAGTCGTAAACCCAAAAACTGGGTCGGCTGTTCAACGACGGTTATAAAATACGATAAAATATAGGGAAGAAAGGGCTATTAAGTACACTTTTTATACATTTTCCAAAAAAGTACAATAATCATTATTTTGAGCACATTTAGTATTTGTTTTGTTAAAAATTTGAACGGCGATCTTTATTTTGAATGAAAAAGCTAATTTAGAAACATATCTTATTTGGTAAACTTTATTTTAAGAAAAACAAACATGTTTCTGTCCTTGCTAGGCTATGGCACGTGACTACTGTAGACTAAAAACGTAAATAAAATAGCAACACGCCGCCATTTTTGTGACTGCAACTCTTTTGTGACCAGGGATCGAAAAACTGACCGTCCACCCGCCATCTCGACGGTCAAAAATTACCCGTGGGCAACGAATTTCTCGAATCCGACGTCCGAGCGGCCGGCCATTTTTCTGTTCGTGATACATTTTCATTTTTTGTTATCCTACAAGAGTCTTGCGCCTCACTTCTAAAATGACCCTCTAATCTAGAAATCCCGTTAATTCCTTTGTTAGACCAAATGCGCATGCTCACGTAATCGGTAAACAAAAGAGAAGTTGCTCTGTGCATTTGACTTCTAACGAAGGAATTAACAATTCCTCTGATCACGTACCGCCCAGCTCGTGACATCACTGTTGACTTCTCCTTGCTGCCTCCAATCAGGGCCCTCAAATCCTGGGGTGCTGTTCCTCACCTTACTCCTCTGAGTTACTGTCACTCGTCCACTCGAATGTTCTTGTCTCCTTTCCCTACTTCTGAAAAAGCGAAAACGAATGCGGCCCGATTCTGCTTGCGTTACCGTTCTCGGCATATTTACGGCAAAAAGATGGAATGGCAGCAAAGCATTATTTTATTTTTTAACCGTCGTTGAACAGCCGACCCAATTTCATGGGCTTACGACTACTAATGTTCAACTCCGTATCCTTGTAATTTTGAGTCAATCCAGAAGACAAGGAAACTCCTGGATCAGTACCCCCAGAGATCTTGATTTGTTATGTGAACATGGAGGACTTTGAGACTCGACAGATTTAACGTGCATCAGTCACCATTTACTACACGGGGAGTCTTCGGCTGGCGAGGATCGAACCCCCGACCTCTTGGACATGGGCCCAGCGTCCTACCGACCAGGCTATCCCGGCCCAACAGCAAAGCATTAGCAATTATTTTGGTAGAGGAATCGCAATTTATATAAATGTTTGTAATAAATAAGAGAAAATTATATTTTTATTTATTTAGAAGTTACGGGTTAGTTTCAAAGGAGGACGGGTACATTGTTGGACAAACCGTCTTCGGGGACGGGTAAAGCTTCTGAGTTTTTTCGAGCCCTGCTTCTGACCTCAACTTTCAATGTTCGGAGTTTCTATTCTTAAAGGCCACTTTTTATTGATTCTTATTTTCATATTCTTGAAAATAACTTAAATATTTACGATTTATTCTTTCAATTATTTTTTTCTCTCTGAAATTACATGTTTTATTTTTATTCTATTCAGTGAAGATAAAACCTTATCTGTGAATAAAATCTCTCTCATTTCTTCTTTCATAATCTGCTTCGTAACCTTTTTTTTCTAAACGCTTTGAAATATTTTGAAATCGGGTTTTTCATCGGGTTTCAGATAAATCATTACGGACATTATAATAGATTTTCAAAGAAAAAGTTTTTTTCCCCAATAGTTCAAATCTTTTTTTACTGAATCAATAACAATTGTTACTATGTTTTTTTAATAATAAAAATTTGCTAAGAATTTAAGTACAATTAATTTAATTTAAAAGGAAATCTCAAATAAAATTTTACATGCAAATAACAAAATTGAAAAATTTTTGGAATCGCTGTATAATTTCCAAAAAACTAAATTAAATAAAATGTGTGTTTGTCAATTAAAATATAAAACATATTAAAAACATTAAACCAATAAACTCATATAAATAAATTAACATTTTTGAAAAAATTTCACATTTTTTCGAAACACAATAATTTGTCTTAAATTGTATTATCATAGTATCGGTATCACAAAAATAATAGTTAAAGCTATTTAACTCTTATTTTTTATTTGATATTTGTTTCTCTGATATACTGATATTTGTTTGGTATACTAGATTCACTATGAATGAGATATACTATTTGAGTATTTATAATATCGTGTGGTAAATATTTTATTTTAATAAATAATTCGTGATATTTCAAAAGAAAATTTATTTCATCAATTGGATAAAGTAAAACAATCAACCTGTCAGGTATATAAAATAAAAAAATTTATACATGATTTATTGAGTCAGTGTAAAGAGGCTTAAATTGTATTCAATTTGATTATTTAATAGTTTTATATTATATTAATGAGTAATATCGTTAATAACATTTCTTTAAAGCGGAAATTACTTGTCATAATGGTTTGCTTATTGAAATAGACACATTATTATTTAATAAAATTAAATAAAGAAATTCAAATTTTCAATCTAGGCATTTCTAGATACATTTCCTTAAAACTAAAAAAAAAAATCAACAAAACCAAACAAAATAAGGAATGATTTAAAATATAATGGGTTATTTATTAATTTTAACTTCTTATTATAAAATTTTACCGTACTTAGCATCGTTTGGAGTCCTTTTATCTCTGCCAATTCTATGCAGCCATACTTTCCATTGTAATCTCCAACAGGCAAGTAGTCTAATTTAAAGCTTAACTATGACTTATTAGAGCTTCCAAATACTCAACAAAATGCATCATTATTTTAAAAGTTCGAAACAAATAAAGAACAAAGGAAAGCAATAATAGAAATAACAGATCCAGTCACCGTTCAAACTAGTCAACAAAATGGTAACTGTTTACCCATGTGATCGGTGACAGCCAATCAAAATCGAAAGCGGCACAAAAGTCGCTAGGAAAAGAACGACGCTACTTAAACAAGGTAATGTAGGGCTTTACTGTAGACACGTCATGAGGACAAAATATTAAATTAAATAAGTAATCGTTAAAACTTTTTATTTTGTTTAAATTTAAAACTTAATAAATCCATATTTGTCTTCAATAGTTATTGCAAATGGTATGATTTTTGATTTGATAAACCCAAAGATTTCTTACTTTCACTTAATGGAATCCATTTTTACCCCATCTATACAGTATAATGAATATTTTAAGTAAATTCAAAATATTACATTCCACTTAAACTAAATTTTTTTATTCAGCAGGCAAAACTAAACCAGCGAATTCATATATGTACCTTATTAAAGAAAGATGGAATTACATATATGCTACAGATTATCCGGTTGAAGCATACGAAGGGACTAGTAAAGATCTACGAAGATATGATTTGCAGAAATACAATTTGAGCTTAGATTTTTACAATTCCATATTAATCCTGTTCGTGAAAAATGAATCGTTGATTTTTTCTCAGAATTCATTTGCAAAAATGCCTTACTTTTGCGTAAAAGACTCAAGGCCTGCCCTGACGCCTAACTGGGTTTTTGTTACTACCACTACGCCAAGGTGAGTGATGGAAATCTGAAGATTTATTAACTATGGACAAGAAATTTTTAAAAAAAAAATACTCTAGAGGATGAGTTGTTGTTGTTCTTTATGCCACTTACTAATACCAGCAAGCCAGCTTGAAACCAAGAGAATTTTAAATATTTCCCCCCGCAAGATATTTCTTAAGAAAGTCCAAAAAAATATTAAAAAATGAAAGTGTCTCTTCCATTATATTGTAGGATAATATATATATATATATAATAAATAAGTAAATACAAGAAAACACGAAGAAAGTTAAGAAAAACAATAAGTTTCATTTATTGCGCTTAAGCTGCAAGTAAACAGAACTCATTAGATAAGTTCAAAATGAAGAATAAAACAAAGAAAAATTATAGACATATGAAAAAAAAAAGGGGGGGGATAATAAGTAAAAAATAACAAACAACAGTTTATATTTAAACAAAAAAAAAGGATGAAATTTTATTTAAAAAACCGGAAAAAAAATATATCATCTTTTCTTCAGCCCACACGATTATATCCGCAAAACAGAGTGCTTTCTGATATTGTATCAATAAAGCCAAAGCAAAATATATTAATACAATAGTGTGAAGAGCACTCAAAAATTTTAAAAAAATAACAACAAATAAAAAGTAAAAATAACATGTAAAAACAGAAAATAAAATAAAAGAAAAAGAAAAAACATTGAAAAGGGACTATAAAGCGAGTAGCAAAATCAGATCAACTTACATGGACAGAAAATTTTTCAAGAATGATTTAAAAATGTTTTCGCAGAAAGATTGCCAAATTACAAAATATTAAAGCAAAAGATGAAAACAAAAGCACAAATTGAGTGTAACAAGAGGGTTTTAAAGTGTCGTTCTTACTGCACTGCTGAAGTGATTTGTTATTCTGAGCTTTGAGCTTATATATATATATATATATATATATATATATATATATATATATATATATATATATATATCCCTTAAAATTCCCTATTATTTCAACTTAATTGGCAATGACATTTCTCTTTTCTGAATTTAAGCACAAATTGTAAAATTTCCTGTAGTTGTTTAGTCGCCCCTTACAAAAGGTAAAAAAAACAAGGGCCAAGTTAGATTTTATAACGGATTTAAAACTCAAACAAAGATCAAATTTACTAAATCTTGCTTTTTATACAAATCATAGAGTGTTGCTTACTTTTTGATGGTGTACACATTTTAAGAGCTTGCAAATCTTCCTTAAGCTCTTTAAAAGACTTTACGTTGTACAAATACATATTATAAGTTTTGCAAAACAACTCGGCGTCTCCTTCACCTCTCAGTTGTTGCTTTGAAAGATCGCCAGGAGGAATCTATTGTTCCTTGAAGATACAGTTAGATAGACTGCCTAAAAATACGAATAAATTATTTAATTAACATTTTTCTCAGATACTGCTGCTCTGCATCTGCTCTGCACTTAGTAGGTAAAAATTGTTGAAGTGGTATGTTACTCATATGAGCATATTTAATAATAGAATTCGGTCGTGCATTGGCAACATATATATTATTATTTTACAGATAGTGTGAGTGACGTCATTCTGTGTGCATGTAAAAGAATGCCTGCATGTGGCGTGGAGTGGGTATCTCGATCCTGATTGGTTGTTGGAACGTCGGATTTGTTTACATTAACATCTGCTTTTTCAATTCTATTTAGAGTAATCTAAGCCAGTGAAGAATCAATTCTCTGAAGCGATACATTCTATATTCTTTCACGAAGATTTCATGTCTCTTACTACAAGGGGTGATCAAATGAAAAGGTACGGAGCGACACGGTGGGTACAAATGTAGACTTTATTCGAAATATACACCATAGGCCTGTTCACAACGATCCCACTGATGAACAAGCCGCAGGATTCCTTGTTCCAGAATTCCTGTGGCCGTGACTAGACCCAGTCTTTCACAATGTCTTTGAGCACGTCGCCCGAGTTGAAGCCCTTCCCTTTTAGGTGTTTCTTCAGTGGACCAAACACATGGAAATCGCAAGGCGTCATGTCCGGACTGTAGGGTGGATGGTCCAACGTTTCCCATTCGAACTTGGCTAGTTCCATGTGTGTGACTCTGGAGACGTGTGGACGCGCGTTAACATGGAACATTATCACACCCTCCGTGAGCAGCCTCGGTCTTTTGTTCTTGATGAACCTGCGTAGGCGTCGGAGTGTCTCACAGTATACATAGTAGTTAATGGTTTTCCTGTGCTCGAGTCTCTGTTCCTCATACGGGCTTCCGCATCATTTGGACGCCCCTTTTGATAAGAGTCTCTGCTCTCTCTTGCGCATGCGGGCGCCTGCACATGCTCCGATCCCAGTCAGAGACTCCAATCGCATCCCGAGATGTCTCGCTACGTTCTCCCATGGCGGAACTATGCAAATATTTAACTGTTACCTTTTTAATTCGTTTCGTACCTTTTCATTTGATCACTCCTTGTATATATTTCTTACTTAACACAAAGGCAGGCATGAAGTCTTGTAGATTGCAAACATAATCATGCATCGAAGTTGCTAGGTGCACGAAACAAAAATATATCACGTTTACTTAACACACACAAGCAAATATTAAATATAAATTAAGTGAAAGTCGTAGACGAGAAAAATTTATGTTTTAATAATTTCGATGTGTGATACGACATTTTTCTAAGTTACTTCACATTAATTATCATTCCAACTTATGTGAAGAAACCCAGCTGGACTTAACCACGCCATCTTGTTTATAAATGATCAGTTGACTCTAAGGGCATAGGTCCCATGTTTGTAAAACCTTGATTGTCTTCTTGAGTTAAAAGTACCCAATCGAAATCTTTGTGAAATAATCTTTGTAAAAGAATATAGAACGTGTCACTAAAGAGAATTGATCTTGGCGGACTTAGCTTAATCAAAATAGAATGAAAGGGTCCTTCGAACAGATGCTAATGTAAGCAAATATCTCGTTTCAACCACCAATCAGGACCCACATTACATCTTTTGCGGGTATCCCATTGGTTTTCACAACATTTTATCAATGAAACTAATTTACCACCGTCAAAAATATCAACGAAACTTAAGACCTCTTTGCAAATTTATTTATAGTAATCTTTTTAAAATGATGAGATCATTTTTGCCATGGATATGAAATTCGTGATTTATAATGAAAGTGATTCTTTTAATTCATTACTTTATTTATTTATTTTATCGTAGCACAATATGTCTTTAAATAAGAATATAGAGTCACATCGATTCAATAATTTACCTTCTCCCACCAAAGTTAGAGTTAGGGATAAAAAAAAAAACAAGACGAGTGAGACGCATGGCAAGTTATGATTTTAGTACAGTCAGTTTGCAAAGAGGAATATTGAATTTAAATGGTATACGTATCATAACGCATTTTTTAAATTGTAAGGCTTAAACTGGTTTCAGTTTGTTTCCAAATATATATTATACAAATAATCATTGATGCCCATGACGACAGTAAGGAGCATCTATTAAATTACCATTTAAATCTTCGATGTCCGTTATAATCAATAATCGACTTAATTCAGACATAGCTGATGTGCCCAATTTTAGAGTGACTTACTACGATCTGCATCACTATTTGGTGTGAACTAAATATAAACAGCGCCTTAAAGTGAATGTAAAGTTATCAAAGGAAGCTTCGAGGTACGCAATCTATGAATTGAAATATGACTAAATCAGAAAGAATAGTTTTGAAAAACTGGAAAATGTTTTGAAATGATAAAGATCTCATTATTGGTGAAAGGTGGAATAGATTTAAAATAAAAGTTATTAATATGACTAAAGAGATTTTAGAGTATTCTGGCTCAGTAAAGCAAACTGATTGGCAAGGTCTGGACTGTAGGATCTGTGCACAGCGGAAAAATACAGCACGCGTTAAAATGCTAGCTCGGAGGATCACGCAAATGGAAAAATTTTTTATCCGAAAGCATAAATTAGAAAAGGAAATTTCTGTTCCAAAGATCTTTCCTTTCTATTTTAAGTAAGCAAAGCTGTCAACAATTTTCCTTAGTGGCACATACTATATTCTTTTGCAAGGATTCTGACCCAAAGATTTCAATTGGGTACTTGCACTTCAAGAAGAAGAAGATCACAGATATCCAAACATGTGACATATGACGTCAGCTCCAGCTTATCGCTTATAAGAAAAATGGCGTGTTCTTTCACAAGGATTTAAATTCTTTCGCTACATATTTCTGACTTAGCACAAAGACAGATGCGAAGGCATGTAGAACATAAACAAACTAATTATGCATCGAAGTTTCCAGGTACCCAAAACAGAAATATATCTCGGTTATAATAAAATAATAAATCTAAGTTAAGTAAAAGACGTTAGCGAGAAAGAATTACATTTTAACAAATTCTATATGCGATACGGCGTTGTAGTTATGAGATTCGAACTTATGTGCAGAAACGTATGTCGATTTTAACACGCCATCTTGTTATAAACAATCGGCCTTCAGCTGGCACTTAAGTCATACGTCACGCGTCTGTGTATCAGTAATCTTCTTCTGGAGTTGCGAGCACCTAATTTATTAACATGATAACCAGTGTATAATTTCTTTAATTTGATCGTAAATAAATTTGATCACAATATATATGACTAGGACCTTTGGCACATATTTAAAATTAGTGCTCAGATTAGCAACTTTTGAATTACCATCAAAGTCAGTAGTAGTATCAGGCAGATTTTCAGTAAAGTCTGTGCTGTGGGTTGTATCTTGCAAAGTTCCATATCTATATTTGAAACACATGCAGAAGTGTTAACATGTTTATAAACTTTTTAAATATTACAATAAAACTAATGATACGGAATCTATTTCATTTCTTATATCCATTTACCCGTTAGCAAGACTTGCACTCTATTACTGCTATAAAAATATATTTACGTTAAATGTTTGCGTTAACAATTCTCTTTTTTGCAGACATCAATTCAGGAGCTGACATTTCTTATGCTAAAAAAATGACACCCCCCCCCCCATTTTAAATTTAATTTTGTGCGTTGTTTTTATAACCATTTACTTAATATTCCAATTCTGTGCAACATCTCAAAAGCTTTTGTTAAATGAGCTAAATTCAAAAAGGCTAGAATAATCTGATCAAAGTGAACAGATCAAAGAACAGATCAAAGTGATCACTCACCCGTTCACTGACCGTTGCCAGTGATGCTTGACTTTAGTGATCTACTATTTTACGATCCGTGGAACCATCAAAATACGTGCTATTATTTTGAGACACTGCAGAGGAGATATCTGCCCCTATTTGGCTCTGATGACCTGCCGAGCACTTTATGGTAGACTGATCAAAGTAATCTTCCATCCCCTCCACTTTCTGAATACTGAAAAAAAAGGCTTAACTTCAGTGATCTAGGCGAACCGTGCTTTACGTTGCACTATGATCGCATAGTGTATATGTACTTTTAATGTGCGTTTTGTTTGTGTTCTCATGACGTGCACAAATGTATAGTATTCGATGATATTCATTGTCGTAATAGTAGCACTTAAAAAGATTAGCAATCGAGAGTGAGTACTGATTTACTCAACACTTAATAAACCAGTGAGTAATCCAGTACAACTTACAGAATATAAAATAATGCAGGTGTATAGTATTCTGATCTTCATAAACGTAATCACCGAAATAAGTTTAAAGGTTTTTTAGAGAGTCTTGAAAAGTTATTTTTCTTCTTCAGAAACATTAATACTATGTTGTTGATACGGCTGATTCAAGTTTTCGATTCTTGTGCGATTTTTGGGAAATTACCCGCTCCAGATCCCCTCTCTCTTCTTATGTTTTGAATCTCTCAGCATAATAGTCTTTCGTCTATTATTCATTCTTTGGAACACCATGAGTACGAGTGGCAATAAGCAATTTTGATGCGCATTTCGGAAAGCCATAATATATATATATATATATATATATATATATATATATATATATATATATATATATATATATATATATATATATATATATATATATATATATATATATATATATATATATATATATATATATAATGATTTATGTTTTTTTTTAACTACAGCATTAGATTGCAAGACATTGCTAACCTGTAATTGGAAATGATGCAGTAGATCTATTACATCCATATCCTTAGCTTTATTAGAATGTCTGAAATGTTTCTGAATAAAGTGATATTTTTCCATTTATTTTAAATGTAGGGACGAAACTCTGCCAGATGCAACACTCAGCACAGAATCCCCTGAAACTTTGCCAGATGAAACACTTAGCACAGACATTGGTGGCACTGATCCTGATTCGACTATCGTGATGGATTTGGATGGTAACTAATCAGTTGTCACTCTCGTCATTAATTCTGGGACAAAAGTTTTAAAATATTATAATTTTTTTTCCAAAAGTTTATCCTTTTTTTTAGCTAATTGACTTAAATCCTAACAGTTTTTGCGCACCGCTCTTCATTTTTTTGTTTAAAGCCAATTCTAAAGCAGCTGATGAGAAAATTGCATGATGATTTATGTCTATATCTGGAAGTATATTTTATAAGTATCTAGGGAGCTCTCCCCCTGTTACTAGGGAGCTCTCCTTAAAGTTCAATGTTTTCCACAAAAGAAAAACATTTTGTGTTCAAAACAAATAATTATTGTTGCCTGTAATGAAGGAATGTAAGAACATTTTGTCAATATGTAAATCGTAACCAAATAGTCGATTATCACAATTAGAAAAATAATCATTTGATCTAGAAAAAAATCTTTACCTATGGAATGCAGATTGTGTAACAAAATACGAAAAAATAAGCCAAAAGTAATTTTATTAGATGACGAAATTTTTAACGATTTAAATTGGGAACGGTTTATATCTTTCTTACGTTAAATTTCTTTATAGTTAAAAATGTCAATATGAATGTTCAGACTTACGTGCGGCAACTCTTTTTTTCGGCATTTAATTGACAATCAACTCGAACCCTAGCTTATAAAATAAATATCTCGAGAAGAAAAAATAAATTTTTCTACAACAAAAAATAAATAGTCGATATCTAAATCTAAAAATCACAAAAAACATTTAAATTTTTATTTTGATCAAATAGGAATTTCGTAAAAAAACTCACGTTAAGCTCACAAATTAAAAAACAATCTCAACTCCTCTGAGTGGTATACAGGTTGGTTATATATAAATGTTTTTTTATATAAATATCATAAAAGATTATATATATATATATATATATATATATATATATATATATATATATATATATATATATATATATATATATATATATATATATATATATATATATATATATATATATATATATATATATGCCGTCGTAATGCCTGTACATTTTTGTACAACCCACCATCCTGTTCTCAAATTTTTGAATTTTATAGTTTTTGTACAGCAAGACAAATAGAATTGAACTTTTAACATAATATATATATTTAAATGTGAAAACAATCGTAAATTGTATAGCATGAATAGGATATAACTTTTCCAACCTTCTTTAACCCTTACTTTGTCCCTCTAGAGAGCTTACCGTTTCGATAAATGGAATAAAAAAATTGCCATAGATATTATGATCTATGACCCCAAAAATGATGCTAAAACGATTTAGTATCTTTACGGGTACGAAATTTCGAAATTTTCAGACAAAAAAAAACTCATTTTTTTGGCTCGGAACTTAATTCTTATTGGTTGAAAACCTAAAATAGACTCGGAATGGTATTTTTTACCCAAACTTCGCCATTTTTCGTGACTATTATTGAAAAGAAATTGTGATAAAAAAAACCTTTAACTCTTACCCCTAGTATGGCGCAGGTTCTACTCCTAATGAAAACTGTTTTTTTTTTTTTTAATTTTTTGTTTATAATAAAATAACAATTTTATTTAAAGTATGCGTATTAAAACTATTATTTTAAATTTAAAATAGAATCTTCCAATTTCAAAACTGAAAAAAATATTTTTTTAAATGAAAGTAGTACTTACATTAAAATTTATGAACTGAGCCTAGCGTTTATTTCCCACCATTTTCTCAAAAAAATCCGTTTTATATTATTATGCATTAAGTGTTGAGCAAAACAAAATGTCAGAAAAAAAATGAGTTAATTAAATAATTTTGTTCACAGTTTTAGAGATAATTGTGAGATAGTTTTGATAGAGATAATTTAGAGATTATTCTCAAAAATATCCTTTTTATATGGTTGTACAAAAACAATGTCAGTAAAAATGAGTTAATTAAATAATTTTGTTCACAATTTTAGAGATACTCTCTAACTGCGTCTTCAGAAAAGACTGGTTTCCTCCTGATCCAAAGACGAAGCAACTCTTGAAAGATGAAAGAAAGGCTGAACCGTTTTGTCAAACTGATAATAATATGTATTTGTACGGCACAAAATCTTTTAAAGATCTTAAGGAAGATTTGCAAGCTCTTAAAACATGCACACATTCCGAAAGTAAGCAACATATTTTTTTTTATACTTTAATTGCTATAAATGGCAAGTTTCAACTAATTTGATCTTTGTTTTAGTTATGAATAATTTTTTAAGGGCTGATGTTGTTGTTGTTATTGTCGTACGGCATTAAGGATCGTCGTGCGATTGATCTTCCTTTACAGTGGCACCATCTATTGCCAAGAATTCGACTTTTATCACCCTCATACTTGTTCATAGAGAGGACGCATTCATGAATCCATACATTCATCCACAGATGGTAATTTTGAACTGAACCAGAGCACCAACAATCTCCAATTCAGTACCCCCAGAGGTACTGATTTGTTATGGGAACATGGAGGATTTTGTGACCCGACAGACTTTAACGTGCACCAATCACCGTTTTTTCGATCCTGTGTGTCCTTACATTTGATGAAGTTGAGTTGAGCCATGAAACTACAACCACGCTTGTGCTTATATAGCTGTTAAAGAAATCAGGAAAAAATAATAATAAACTTTTTACACTGGCAAGACAATTACTACGAAAAAGAAAACATTTTACAAAATACTTTTGAGCTCGCAGTATACGACTACGACACTTAACTTTTTAACTTTAACTTTAACTTTTTCATTTTAAGACACTTGTTAAAATAAAACTAAAAGTATAATTATATGCATATTAATTTAATTATATATTTATTAAAATAATAATTTATTCTTACAGCAATTTATGACTTTTTTGTAAGGATTAGTGCTATTTTTTAGAATCAATTAATATTGCGCGAATTTTATAAAGAAAATCACTTTTTCTGTAAAATATTTGCATTATATTACATTGATGTTTTCATTTTTATGGTAAAAATTCAGTTCCATTTTTAATAAAATGTAAATAGTAACATAAAAGTTTTAATAATATAGACAAATATAGCATATTATAACTCTACTACTTGTAGTAACTCAGTCGAACATCTATTCTAAGAACCTTTTTAATTCATAAATATTTCGCTATTTCTATGCATATAATTGAAAATAACATTAGAACGATATTTTATTATTCTCCCAAGTAATTGAACGAACTTGATCTTAGGGGGAACATTAAACAAATCGTTCAGCATTTGGAAAAATTATATATTTATTAAAATAATAATTTATTCTTACAATAATTTATGACTTTTTTGTAACGATTAGTGCTATTTTTTAGAATCAATTAATATTGCTCGAATTTTATAAAATCAATTTGTTAGCTCAATTCATTTGCATTTTTAACTTGCGGGTTTTTTGCAAAACCCCTTATATTTGTTCAAGTGGGTTTGCACAAGGACATACGCCATTTTCTGAAACACTTCTTGTGCGCATGCGTCACTTCGAATTGCACATGCGTCCATGAAAAAATATCAAACCTTCTTAAGTGAAAATGAGAGATTTTGCAAACATCGGGAAGTTTAAAACGCTAACGTAGTGGAAAATCCTTCTAACTTAGACCGCAAAATCAAAACAAATGAACGTAATGAATATGAACGTAGATGAGTATGAGCGTAGACTATCTCTTTAAAGCTATGCATACGATTCAAGATACTTTGCTCTACGTAAAACTGCAGTTCTGTAAGCAAAGAAATTTGGTAGATTATAGTTTTTGATGAGCCGACCTGGTGGCCTAGCGTTTAGCGTGCATGACTGCGGAGCCGCTGGTCGCGGGTTCGAATCCTGCTCAGGGCATGGGTGTTTCGTTCTCTCTGTGTTCTATGTCCTTTTTCCTTTGTGTGTGAATGTGACCCGCCCTATAAACGGGTTTGTGGTTGTGTGACGTGGGTGACGCTGCTCCACAGTCGTGACTTCGACGAAGGTGCCCTAGGGTAACGAGAAGAGAGTAGCAGTTCTGGCATTTCTGTAGCCAATGGGACAACCCCCAAGTGCCCACCATTAAAAAAAATTAAAAAAACTTTAACGAGTGTAAAATCCTTATCAAAATAATGATCAGGACCCAAATGTAAAACAGTATAATTGAAGATGAAAACTCAACTGGCTTCAAAAAATATGAAGAGGGAAGTAAAAGTCGAAATGTTTCGAGCGTTCAAACATAGTCGCCCATTCTCAAGACTTGTCAGGCTTGAATAACTAGTGACTTTAATTATTGGACGCTCAAAACATGTCTATTTTTATTATCATCTATTATTTTTTAAATCAATGAAGTTTTTAAAATTTCGATTCAGTTTCTTGGGATTATCCATGCAATAACACAACATATTAAATTATTTCACTCGATATTAAAATAAGTTTTACATAAATTGTAGGCACAGGTTCTTAGATTGAAAAAAATAATAATTCACTACGTTATAAAAAATCAATGCAGTAAAAAAAAATTTTTCTTTTTCTGCTGCAGCCTTAAAGACATTTTTAAAGTCATAAAAAAGACCGTTTACAATTGAAATTTCAAAAGTCGAATGTGAAAATGGAATGTCCCTTAGCACCAGGAATCAAAATTAAATAGCTACAAGGACAGCTATTTCAAACAAGTTAGCGTTTCCGTGCCTCTCGAAGTTGTTTGAAAAAGTATTTTTTATATATCGATTCCAAAGTTTATTCTACATATATTTTAGGGTTTACTTTCGAAGTATTTCGATCGAGTTTACTTTAAAATCCTTATTTTCTTAAAATTATTAAATAATTGGCTTAAAATAAGTTATTCAAGCTACATGATTTAATGCATTTATAGTATAATTGTAAACGGGGCTTCCATCGCATATCCTTAACCTTGATACCGCTATCATTAAATAAATCTAATAAGCTTAGATAAATAATAGAAGTTAATTTTTTCTCGTTTTTATTTTAAAGGAATAATATGTTTCGATCAAATAGATTTCATTCTGGAAATAAAGAAATTATTGAGAAGGTTCCTTGGGGCAATATCATTCTTATCTTCTTTTGACGAAATATAGGAGAAATTGGTTTTCACAGTTTCTGAAAAAAGTATGTTAGCCTTCTTGGCGCTTTTTTTTTTTCTTTATCAAAATAAGTTTGGAAATTGAGTATTTTTTATTTCATTTTTTTTAAATCAGATGATTCTAAAATTGGCACGGCTTCGGAATCTTCTTACGAATTTCAATTTTTAGTATTTCCTGCTTAAGAAAATAAGGCATTTTCCTGATAACAAATTATACTACAATAATATCTTGGGAATCGAGCTAAAGCCAAAAATCAGGCAAAATAGTTTATCATATTATCCGGAGAAAAATCTACCTGGTATCATAAAGAAAGAGTAAAAGATATAATGAAATAATTAGTTGGATAGTTCTGTGAATCACACGTGGTCAGATAACTAAAAATTTAATTTCGCAACTAAGATGTTAGGACGACATTTATGATACTGAAATATTTTAAGAAGCTAAAAAATTTTGGCTACATATTCGACAGCTTTTTATGTTCGGTATCTTCATACTCTTTGTAGTGACTTATAAAACATCAACACTATTTTAGATAATCAATGTTAAAGTCCCAAGAAACGAAAAAAAACAACGAAAAAAACAATCAATATTCCTTTTTCGAAAAACATAGTATGTTTAGTAAATAATTAGCCGATTTGCATCAAATAATTTTAAACAGCAGAATATTTTTAATTTCTTAACAAGTTTTATTCTTAGCTAGCAGACAATGATTCTTTTTAAAAAAAGCTTGACAATAATTTTAAAAGGAACTTTACTTTAAAGAAAACCTAAATTAAAGTACTAAAAAATTGATTAGTATATTAATGAAGAAATAATATACGTAGTAGGGTAAAGAATAAAATTTTTAAAAATGTTAAAATTTAATCAAATTGTTGGTAAAATAGTTCTGCGAAACACACCTGGACACTTGATTCAAAAATGTCTTTTAAGATCAAGACGATATATAAGAGGTTGAGAAATTTGCGATGATGTGAAAGATGCTTAAAAATGTTGACTACATTTGATTATTAATATTTATAAAATATATATTCAAGAAATTGATAAATATATTATTCCAAATCTATGGCATAGGTATATATATTATTGAAATTGTATCAGTTATTGAGAAAAAAAACTAAAAAATAAAAAATAATCACATTAAATAAGCAAAATCTGGTCTATAATCATATTCTATTACAAACATGCTTTTAAAAAACTCGACATTGGTTGAATAAAATTTTTTCATGTAGATTTTTATTCAAAATGTTTAATTCAAATTTCTTGATTCAAATTTCTTCTAACTTTAATTCAAATGTTTAATTCAAATTGCAAATAAATTATTACACGACTAAAAAAAAAGAAGTATTTTATAGTTTAAAAGAAATAAAAATAAAAAGATTAGCAATCGTTCATTAGCGAAAAGAAAATATGAGTGAAATTCTACGCTGTGCGCGCGAAGTCAAGTTTCTCGTAAGTTTATCACATTTTAATATTAATCGCCAATTTAATTATTTCTTCATTTTCGCCAAATTATTTTTTTTTAAATAATTAATTTAATTTTTCTCAGTTTCTATTAAATAAAAACAGTTGAAACTTTAGATTTTTCAATTGAAAAATACGTAGATTAATGTGGTATAAAAAAATTCATACCTTATAATTCAACATTTTTTCATCCTTAATTTAATTTAAAAAAATTTTGTCATAAAATTATCTTTGGGTAAATGAGTTTTATGAGTGGGTGTAATTTTTTTTAAGTGCTTAATTAGTTTTTAAAATATGACTAAAAACGCAAAAAGTGAAATTAACATTAAGGAGTCCAAACTTTGAATCGCTCTCCTGACCAAACCATGGGGACCACAATTCCCAGATTGTGGCTACCCCAAATATGTAAAAAAATATATATGTTTATTCAGAGAAAGTCATTTTTGTGTCCGATTTTGTAAATTAATTAATAGTTAGCACTAAACATATAGCATATTTGAGGTCACCCCCAGAAACCATTAAGATTGGCACTTAGTACATGAAAATCCGATCATTAGAACAAAAGTTATTCAGGGTAATATCTTTTTTTTTTCATTTTTTTTAGGACTGTTCATATACCTTTTTTATATAAATTTCTTGAATGAAAGAAATCAGCCCTTTTATGACGTTTTCTTGAAAATAATAAGATCGTTAATTGTTCGGATTAGTTCGTGCGAAATGGCGCTGTTGTCAAACGTCGGCTGAATAGCGGTGGAGGTATTTTACCGAAAATCAGTGCAATAGATTTTTATAATAAAACTTGAACGGTTATCATAATTTTCAATAAACATAAACTGATTGGAAAGTATGCTTTTCTAGTAATCTTTTTTTCCAAAAATGAAGAGAAAAAAAAGACATTTGTGTACACTCTAGCCTAGCCCATGGGTCGCCAAACTTTTTTGATCGTCGACCCCTATATAATTTTTCGAAATCTGCATCGACCCCCATAAAAGTAATTTTCTGTTAATTAATATTAAACTCTATTAGATACTCTGTTCGGACATTTATTTTATGATTTTAAACATTTATTAAAGTAATAGTACATTGTGTAACAATAGTTTCATGAAAAATATATTAATGTTGAAATTTAAATGCCTTAATATTTATTAAATAATAAGTAATTATAAATAAGTAGAAATAGTAAGTAAAGTAACTACAGATTTATAGCTTCTTAATCAATGAGATGGGTGTATACCTAGTGTTTTTATGCAAGGTTCGCTACATTGGGTTCAAAATTGAAAATTTTTTATCTTAAATCCCCTCGAAACTCCACATTTAATTCATTTCTGTACTTAGTTAAGATTGAATTTACGTGACTGAACCCGGCTTCAACCATATAGGAATTTGGAAATGCCAGCATAAATAGTTGAGCTATTTCGTAAAGTTTTACATATTTTTGCATTATATTTATATTCGCCCAAAATTTGCTTATTGTTAAATTTTGAAAAAGCGTCTTTGCTTCAAGATGCGATAATAATTCAGCAAGCTCATCTTGCAGGTTGATGTCCACGTTTTCGATTTGAGCAGAAAATGGCACAATAATCCAATCAGGGATGTCAATGTTTTCCAAATCAACAAAGAGCAGTTTAAAATCGTCGCTCAATTTTTGAAATGGTGTGAAAACTGCTGTTAAAAATGGTTTATAAGGGAAAAATATTTCTTTATTAAAGAATTATTATATTTTGATTTGAAATGTGCAATGGGAAATATTAATGTAGTATTTTATTAATACTTGCCTTTTGCATAATTTGTTTATTATATTGCTATTAGAAATACATTTTTTTTTAAAAAAATACCAGTTCGATTTCATTTAAAATTTACTTCAAATAATTTCATAAAGGAGACAAAGAGATTATATAAATTATGAATTATCGATTACATCTAAATATAATCGGAGGTTTCAAAACTTATCATTGGTTATTAATTCCAAACTCGACGAACCCTTTTCACACTTCCGTGGAACCCTATGGTTCCAAGAAATATCATTTTGGAACCGCTGGAATGACATAGCTGCCAATTTTACAATTTTTGCTTGAGACTTTTCATACTGATAGTTGAAAAACGGAGTTGCTGTTGTCGTCAAACATTGAGGCAAAGGGGGTGCGATTGTTCTTGCTTTCCAGTGTCGCCATCTCTGACCAAGAATTCATCATTAATCGACTTCAAGAATGCATTAATTCATTCATCCACAGATCATAATTTTGTCCTGAACCAGACAACGATCAATCTTCAATTCAATACCCCCAGAGGTATTGATTTGTTATGGGAATATGGAGAACTTTGTGGCCCGACAGATTTAACGTTCTCCAGTCACCATTTACAACACGGGCAGTCTTCGTCTGACTGGATGCGTACTCTCGTTATCACAAACGTGAGTCCAGCACCCTGCCAACAAGTCCATCCTGGTCGTGAAAAACGGAGTACATGTATTAAAGTTATTAGGAATTTTTAAAAATTTGTCAGGCTTTTAGATGAGACATAAAGTTCAGGGTTCTGACTGAGTTTTTAAAAATTCCTTAAAGAACCAATTTTTGAATTGGTTCTTTTAAAACCCATTAAGAAGTCGGTTACCTCCTGAAAATATTCCTCGTAAAAATCGTAAGAGTTGGCAGATATGGAGTGAAATCAATACTTTACCCAGATTCAAAATCTTGCATTTCACTTCAACTAAATATTTTTTTTCTTCAATGCACAGGCAAAACAACGAAAGCAAGTACATACATGTTCCGGAGAACAGTTGAAGAATCGCCGTATTATATGCTCGCTACTGGCTATCCTGTTGAAGTATACGAAGGGACTATTGCAGACCTAGAAGAGAACGATTTGAGGAAATACAGTTTAGACTCAGATTGGTTGAGCTACATCATAATCTTGTTCGTGAAAAATGAATCCTTGTTTCTAGCTAAGAATACATTCGAGAGAATTCCCTACTTTTGCGTGAAAGATTCAAGACCTACCTCGACACCAGATTGGGTGTTTCTTTCTACGCCAAGGTGAGTGACAAAAATTTGAAGGTAAATCAAATATGATCTAGACATTTTATTTATTCATTTTCTATTTTATAACCGTTGTTGAACAGCCGACTTAATTTTTTGGGAGTTTACGACTACTAATGTTCAGCTCCGTAGCCTTGTAATTTTGAACCCAATCTAGAAAACAATGGAACTCCTAGATCAAGATGTTAAATCCAATCATGGTAAGTGACGCCAGAGGGGGTATGTGCATTTGTAGATTTAGTAGTTGTATGTAACTGCAGCGTGATGAACCAATCATCGCCACATTCTTTAATAAAATTTTTTGTTTTTAAATTAAGTCACATAGCATTACTTATAATCCTTTTATACAGTCCAAAGCTATCGACGACCTTACAGTAGAAATTCGTTTTCGTGTGGGACTTCTTGTTGGAACTAACCCGAATTTGTGTTACAGGCAGAGGAAAACACACTAAAACCTCCCACAGATTGCCTGACGTAAATGGGACTCTAACCCATGATCCGTCTACCAGTCAGGATATTGTACGTCAGCACTAAGGTCGGTGCAAGCCATATCGATCAGCCATCGCCGAGATTCAAACCCGGTTCACCTCATTCGAAGGCGAACGCTCTATTCCCTGAGCGATCACGGCTCGGTTTAGACATTTAAAAAAATGCAGCAGGAAGAATAAAGGGAAGAAGAGTTAATTTTAAAACGAATTTTTGCACCTCCGGTCTGTTTTGTACCACCCAAATTACGATCTGTGATAGATGGATGATATATGAATGTGTCCTCCCTGTGAAACGGGATGTGACGTACGTATGTTGTCACCGGGTCATCCTCAGGGATGTTTCCCAGACTGTCGCCAATAGCCCTATTGTGCAACTCCAGTGCGACTTAAATTAAAGTACCTACTTACCTCACTTTCTTCAAAATTTTTAATATTACCGTAAACCGGGGCGAGTCTACCCATCCAGGGGCGAGTCTACCCATTTTAGTTTTATTTAATTTTCACTACTTTAAATTGCAAATAAAAAAATTTTTACCGACTGAGGACTTAGTTCAGACTCTAAGGAAGATGGCGCTGTAGTAGTTTGATCCGTTTTTATTTATTTGGTGTCTTTTTAACCGACCTGTTCAAACGTCTTTTGAGAGATTCGTATTGAAAATCAGCAAACTTTTAGCTGGTGCTCCGTAAATATATTATTATTATTACTATTTTCACTTTGGTTAAGTGATAAACTTATCTAAGACTGAGATTACATTAATTTTATATGAAAAAAAAACAAAAAGAATCTAAGTTTTGCTGTTGTAAACAAAAAGCCAGAATTTGCGGGGCGAGTCTACCCATTCGTATTTAGCTTTAATAAAGCATAATATTATAATTTAGAACTTTGTTTATATTAAAATTAAGTCATTTTAAATGAATTTGAGTATATTATTTTAATTCTACATTGATAAATTTATCATTAATAAGAAAATTTATAGGTTAAATATAAATGTAAATATAAATTCATTTTACCTAATTTTTCAATTTTTATATTACAAAATTAACTTTTTTTATTTAATGCAAGTTAAATAAATTATTATTTATAAATTATTATTACCTCCCAAAAGAATGGGAAAAGGATTTTTCATGATTCCCAATGTTTGAATTTCGATTTTGTTAATAATCCTCAATTATTATTATTTATTAATTATTTAATTGTAAATTTATATTAATTTAAATTTATTTTTATCAACAATAATCAGAAAAAATTTTATTTTATAATGTTAATGATTATAAAAACAAAACTTTGATCAAAATGTGATAATCGATCAAACCCTTAGGAAAATTTGCCATAGGTTTGCCATAAAAAAATGCCATAGGATATTCCTATGGGGTTTTGCCTATGGCAAAAGTTTTGCCATACACTTTTGCCATATACGAATGGCAAAATTTTGCCATACATGTATGGCAAAAGTGTATGGCAAATTTTTGCCATAGGCAAAACCCCATAGGAATATCCTATGGCATTTTTTTGTATGGCAAAATTTTGCCATAGGCAAAACCCCATAAGAATATTCTATGGCATTTATTTGTATGGCAAAATTTTGCCATAAGCAAAACCCCATAGGAATATCCTATGGCATATTTTTGTATGGCAAAATTTTGCCATAGGCAAAACCCCATAGGGATATCCTATGGCATTTTTTTATATGGCAAATTTTTGCCATAAACGAAGATGTGCTACAGTTTATGAAGAAATATTTTTCCATAGGTTAAGGTACACCTTTGCCATACAGCTATGGCAACATTTCTCGTTGATATTTTACCATACGTCAAAAAATAATTACTTACAAGAATCTTTCGCAATGGATATTAAAAATGCAAAACTTAATAATTGTAGTATAAATAAATATCCAGGTTCTTATTCAAATAAATTTCAAACGGTTAGTACTAACCGTTAGAAAATGGGTCCGGTGGTCGGAGCGAGTGGGGAAAATATTGGTTATGTTGATTAGGAACAAAATATATTGAGTACAGACAACCAATATTTGTTAAAGCTGTAAAAAACAAGAAAGTAGAACGTGGGTCCGGAGGTCGGAGCGAATATAAAAAACGCTAATTTGATTGATTGGTATCATAATTAGTTAGATAAGCGTCAGATATTAGAGGAACCTAAGAGAAAGCGAAGTAAAATAATGGTCCGATGGTCGGAGCGAGTATGAAAATTTTTTAAATTTTGATATGTGATACTAAGCTAAAAATTAAACAGACTACTTAAACAATAAAATACTATGAAAACTCAAAAGATAAAGAGTGGGGCCGGTAGTCGAAGTGAAATTAGTTTAAAATAGATCAAACGTAACATGTAACTGTGCAACCAGTGGTGGCAAGTGAACAAAATTTTATCTATAAAAAAGATGGTATTAGGCTATGAAAAGCTAAGAATAGAAAACAGGTTAAATTAGTTTATCCCCTATTAGAGAGGGGCATAAAACTCAAAAAATTTATGTTGAGTTGCGTTAAGCACAGTTAGAAAAGAGAACGCAATATAGAAACATTGGTAAATACAAAACTTGTTTAAGACATGATTAAAATAGGTAAAATTAGTAATTGCTATTGACAAATTGACACTTGGTCGGGATAGTAAATAAAAATTAATTAGGTATAGGGAATCGCTATGACGAAAAAGTTGTAAGCTTAAGGAAAGATTAAATTGTTAAAAAGCATTTTTAGTAACAGCAACAAATGATATGGCCAGGGACTGTCCCGTTGGCGTATTGACAAAACATACCGTAGATTGTAAAGGGGTTGGCGAAAATATCTATCGGCGTTGAAGGAGCGTCTCGCAAATCGCCAAACAGCTGTGTGCTTATGTTTTTGTTTTATTTTCGGTATCACGTATCTATCATTCACCAAGTTATATATGGGTGTCACATTTCAGAGTTTCAAATAAGCTGATCTTCATTAGATTCTTCTGCATTAAATGAAATATAAAGCGTATTTTTTTGTTATAGCTCCGACATAATCGTTTGTATTTGTTAACATAATTGTGTTTATTAGCGTTTTTTAGAAGATCGTAATAAAACTAAGATAAAAAAAATTATATATTATTACCTCCATAGCCCCCTTCTGTATTTTCATAACCTTCATTAAATGTATACGCGTATTTCGAGTAGTGAACTTCTTTACCTACTCATCCACTTATTAAAATTAATAATTTCACAATAACATCTAATCCTTAATAATGAAATGATTATTACAATAAAGTTTGTTTACTTAAAAGATTAAAAAAAAATTATTGTTCAGCAGTGACTTTGCTACTAATTCTATATTCATTAATTAAACTTAATGGTTCTGCTCGATAACCATTTACAATTTTTTTTAAATTTTATTTAATTTTCAGTTATTATGGAATTCCTTAAATATTTTTCGACGTAGAGGTTATTTAGCAATAATGCGAAAAGCTGAAATTTATAAATGTATAATATTTATAAATGTTTAAGAGAATTATTAGCAGCTATTTTGTACTAATTTTTTTAGTTGAAATGTTCATTATACACAGTTTTATAAAAATAATCGTAAAATTCATTGAACGATGGATACATTGACATTTTAAAATGCAAGTAGAATTCAATAATCATTTCATTTTATAACTGTAAAACGGTAGATAAGTAACTTCGTTATCAAGTTTTACATGATACAAGAATATTATGATATTGCTTTATAATGAAAGAACAACATTTTAAGTTCTAAACTTTTTGTGGAAAAGAAGAAAAAAAACGAAATTTTTTTTCCTGTCATCGGTGTTAGCGATTAGAGAGTGTTTTATCGTATAAATGTTAAGTCAGTACTGTTCCATTTTAAATAAAAATGCATTTTGTTCCGGAAAAAAAATTACTTGAATTTGTCAATAGAAATTCCCTAATTATTTTAGCAAGAACTTTTAAATTTCTAATCAAACTTTCCTCTATTATAATTTTGTGCAAATAATTATTATTAATAATATAAATGACTATTAAAAGGAATTAATTGAGAATGTTCAATTTTAATAAATTAACTGTTTACGCAATCAGATTAATAACTTTTTTCATAATTTACAAATGGAGAAAAAGTCTTTTACAGTTTAAAAGTGAAAAGAAAAATAAAGTTGAGATTAAATTTATAAAGTAAGCATAACTCGAAGGAGGTTGAAGTAAAGGCATTAAAATCAAAATTTCAAAAGAAAAAAATTCACCTTTTAGTGTACAGTGAGCAATAAACGAAAAATCTAAAACTAACTTTTGATCTAATGATCAGATGTTTACATTCTAGGACTCAAACTTTAGATTTAGAATTTCCTTAATTCCCTACCACTATTGTAGATATTTACTTTTCACCTAACTTGTAAAATTGTAAAGTTTAGAATTTCTTACAGAATCACTCACACGAAGTGATTGTGTTTTTTTTAAATATTATTTAGAAAGAATTTTTCTAAAAGTATTTCTTTTAAAGTTTTTATCAAACTTTTGTTTTTTATTTATCTATAGTTATTGAAAGTTAAGTTGATGATTTTTAAGTTGAAATGAATGCCGCCCTGCTTTGCATATTTCAAATATTATTTCTAAAGAAATGTATAACTTAACATTAAACACCCAGGGCCTTACAATTGTAAATCAAACAATCACTACATTTATTTATTAAAAAACACTCTTATGACCTGATAATAAATTGATCTAAATCTTAAATGTGAGTTTTAAAAACATATAATTTATTTAAACTCAGCACATACATCTAACCTCTGTTGTCGCCAATGTCTCAATTTTAAAATATAGTTTTTCTTTTATAAATTTTCTGATATTTTCATATAAAGGATAGTATTAAGTTCGAGAATTAAAAATTTGTGCCCAAAAAAGTTGCTAAAAATTATAATTATTATTAATATATGACAACAGGAAGTTTTTAATTGAAGGTTGAAATTTTTTTTAATTATGTTATTTTTTAATTATGTTATTTTTTAATTATATTTTTAATTATCAAACTCATATAACAGTATTTAGGAATCTGTAAATTTATGTTACGTATGATAGTTGCATTATAACCTGTACGCAATGCGTGTAAATAAAATATATTTTTAAAATTGTGCATTTTCTATTAATTGCATTTATTATTCTTATATTGAAAAGGTATCAAGTTATCTATGACCTCCATAATGAATGAAGTATTTACCGACTTTTATATATATTAAGGAATTGAATCAATTTTTCACAAAGTTTAAAATCTCATCTCATTCCAAAAAAAAGTTATTTCATAAAATTATGCAAAAAAGTAATTTAATATATATTTTTTTTATAATGAATGCTTCTAGTAATGAAACAAACTCTTTCAAACTTTATTTTAAAAATATTGATTATTTCGTTTACAAGAAACTATTACTTTAAAGCGTGATAACATTTTTGAATACTCTATTTTTTTTCTAGTAAATAATATGTCTTTGTTAATTTCTAAAAAAAATAATCTTTATAAAAAAGCTTACATTATTCTTTTATAGAGAATATTGATTTCATAGAAAATATCACTAAAATAAAACAGGTTATGTTTTCTTACAATAAAAGTTAAATAGAATTAATTCTTCAAAATAGCGTTTCAATAAAACATAGTATTAAAATGTTACGTTATTTTTTGTGATTGGTTCATTAATAAATTATTTTTATTTCTTCGCAAACACAATTCTTGTAAAAAAAATTAAAAAATTGAATCTGTTTTATCAAAAAACTAGATCGTTTTATAAAATATAAATGATAGCGCTTAATAAAATATGAATACAGTGTATTTGTAAAGTGATCCTGACAATAAAAAGGTGTTATTTTATTTTTTATTTTCTCTGCTAAAAGGGAATTAATGAGTTATTTTTATTCATAATGGCTAGTCGAGGAGAAGAAGAAAATATCGAATTACACTGCTTAGGTTAATGTAATTTCGTTCTCCCACCACATTTACGCGTAATCCATCGCCAACTCCACCTGCAATCGCCACGTTTACAATCTACGGTATGTTTTGTCAATACGCGTCCCGTTGATGATATTGAAGCAAAAAAATTGTCAAACAGTAATCCAGCAAATCTAGTTAAGTGACGACCCTAAGTTATGTATAAATATGCAACAGAACATTGTACAAATTTATGTGGATACTTAAGAAATATTAGCTGTAAGATAGTAAAACACAGAGACATGATAAATAAACAATTTAATGGCAAGCAAAAATTAAACACCAAATAGAAATATAAAGCCCTAACATATGTAAGATAATGTTAAATAGCATTGCAAGAACCCAAGTGGAATTAAAATCAAAAACTAATGAGAATGTAAACACTGACTTTGATATTGATATATGACAGCAATAAAATGAAATTGTCACCGAACAAGTTAAAAGAATTAAAAAATTTTAATTATTAAAGAAATGATGGATCTGGCTTAATGATAAGCACTTAACTGCGTTTTTCATCATGAGATTGTTTACAAATTGCTATGGGGAATAGAACACCATTAATAATGGAAAAGTGATGTGACTTTAAAAATTTATATAAAATCAGAGGGAGGGGATAAAATAAAAAGCAAGATGTCGTTTAATCAGAAACAGTTGAGAAAAAGAAATATAAAAATGTTAGATAAAAATATAAACTGCAAGATATTAATTAAAGTTGTAACGTATCAAGCTATATTAAGAAACAGTTCTATGTTTAATTAAAAAACGTTTATTTCACACCACAACACATACAGTAACAAATATGAAGTACCCGTAACGGAATAGGGTAAAGATCATAAACAACAAGAAAAACCCGTAACGGGATATAAGGAAACTCACCCGTAGCGGGATAGATAAAATATTATAAAACAAACTAGATAAAGTGCCTGTAACGGGATATATGAGAACCTAAATTCCACACAAAACTAATTCTAAAAATCAACTGGTGTTCTAATTTTATCGTCTGCTTTTATTTTTCTAAATTTATCTCTTTATATGCTTATTTTATTTTATTTATGCTTTTGCCAGCCCGTTATTTTTTTAATATTTTTACTTTTATTCATGCTTTTGCAAACCAATTATTTTTCTTATATTTTCATCCTTTTATAAAGTGTACAAAGTCAGCGTTAACAAACGGCAAAATTTAACATAGCGAAAACCTATACCCAATCGCGACATATTTTGAAAAGATACAAATAATAAAAGTACCAGACCACCGGAAATTAGAAACTTAATAAATTCAGATAGATAATCACATAGACGTTTGCAGCAAAATGTTTTTGACCAAGAATGAGATCGAAAAAATTTTAAAGAAGCCAAAGTTAGCGAAAGATTCCACTTGTAGTGGATGACACGTTAATATGGCGGTCTGATACTCTAAGCCTAAATCAATGGAACATCGAACTTCAAACACTCAAAAATGAGAAAATTAGCCACCTGGAGGCAGGAAAAGACTCACCTGGAATGCCTTGTGGGATTACAAGTTGAATTTAATTAACTTCGGGATGAAAAAAATGGATATTTATTTCTTTTAGAAGATGTTTTTGAGGACTCCATAAGAGTTGTTGTTTCGTTGGTGGGGATCTAGATCAGCTTTTTCCTATGGTATACTGCCATACAAATTTCTATGGTTGCCATAGGCCAATGGTGATGTGCCATACAAATCCTTATGGCTTCCATTGGCGTATGGTATACTGCCATAGAAATGTTTATGGTTACCATTGCCCTATGGTATACTGCCATACAAATTTCTATGGTTGCCATAGGAGAATGGTGACGTGCCATATAAATGCCATACAGGTCTCTATGGTTACCATTGGGCTATGGTATCTTGCCATACAAATTTCTATGGTAGCCATAGGCTTATGGGGTTTTGCCATACAAATCTCTATGGTAACCATAGGCGTATGGTATCTTGCCATACAAATTTCTATGGTAGCCATAGGTTGCCATAGATTACCATAGGCTCCTCTATGGCAAATTTTCCTAAGGGAATACTCAATTTGTGTTATTTTATGAATAAAAAAAATGGAATATATAATTAAGTTATGAATTTTTACTTCATAAATATCCTATATAGTAACTAAAATAACAATTTAATAGTAAAATTTGATTATTTACAATGTTAACATTCATTTTAGTAGAATGGGTAGACTCGCCCCATACGAGAGATTTGTCAGCAGTTCTATAAAAATATACAGTAACAGCGTAACTGTTAATATTTTCTAAAATCGATTTCACAGCTTTAAAGAGGGATAAATAGCAATTCTGAAACACCTATTAAAAGCCTTTTTTCTTTAATATTTACAAAAGTTTGACCACTTGAAAGTTGACAAATTGAAAAAATGGGTAGACTCGCCCCGGTTTACGGTACTGGTTCAGCATGGAATCACAAAACTTGAAATACACTTTCAAGTCATTTGGCGTGACGAATTTCTGAGAGACATTCCTGATTAAGCAGCAAAGCACAGTGTTTCAGGAGATAGATTACAAAACAACAGATTTCCAATGCTAAACCATCAATTCCAATTGCCTCCCTATAAGATTGGAGTGGTCCATATCTTTTGCAAATGGAGAAAGATGTGCGACGCCATTTTTCTAAAGCAAATACAGAAAAACAGAATTTATATCAAAATTCAGAAGTTGAAAATAAAGTATTTCCCTTCAAATATAGCAAATGTCCTTTCAAAACAAATGTATTTTATTCTATGTTTACACATTCGTACATTTTTCTTCAGAAGGTTGAATGATTATTTTGCCCGAATGTGGCAACAAATTTTGCACAATTTAGATTTTTTTTTAAAAACTATCATTGTAGGAAATACCGGAGGATAGCTTTTAAACTTAAAGAAAAACACTAGTGTGAGGAATATCGGGCAAGTTTATTCCGAACCATGGCACTTTACCTTAAAAAACATCAATGGCAGTCAAGAGCATACCCGGCGATGGCCCTTAAAATTGAAGCATCAGGATTAAAAAGCCGACCGGTCTGTGTAGGGGGCAGGGAACTGTCCTTGCATCAGAAAGGTTCTGGGTTCGAATCCCGGGCAAGGCATGGATGTCCTTTCTCCTTTGTGTGTGTGAATGTGACCCGCTCTATAAACGGGTTTGTGGTTGTGTGAATGGTGCGGCAGAAGTCGAATTCTTGACCATAGATAGCGCCACTGAAAAACAAGAACAATCGCACCCCCTCTGCCTAAACAGGCATACGACAAAAAAAAAGTCAGGATTAAAAATACAGAGCTATCGTATGCCGGACAATGGCTCTTATCTTTAAAAATAACCAATGGTAAGACTGAACATCATTTCCTACCTATCTAAACCTACAAAAGAAAGACAGTAAAAAAGAGAAATCAAAAATCATGTATAAAGCAGTTAAATACTACAATTCCAAAGGAAAGTTGCCCAATGCAGCAGAAATTCCATAAGAAAATTGAAACCAATCGAAAATTCTAAAAAAGAAAATAATCAAAGCTTAACCCAGTCTGGGGACAGCCGGAAAATACTGTAGGCTCTAAGTGCGCGTACGTGACCTCTCAGCAAAAGAAAAAGAGGATTCAAAAAGGTAGGCTTGATGGCGATCCATGGCAACACCAGAAGGCCTCAAAGAATTTAATGAAATATTAGAATTAACAATAGTAGTTACTCAGAAATTAGAACTTAGGAGTTTGAGTGTTCAAACATAACAGGCGAGGCATCAATTTAAAAAAAAATTTGAAAAAAGGTAACAAACATAGTGTGATGATGAAAAGCACCAGAATTTTCTCAAAACCCATGAAAACAGATACAATTTCAAAAAGAAGAATTACGGCGGACAATGAAAACAATGAAAATAATGAAAAATATAAAAATAACAACCGAAGCTCACGTTGTCAAGAGTACCAGCTCCATAAAAACACAAAACCTTTTCTATCGCAAGAGCACGACAAATGTCTAAAAATTGCTCTCTCTCTCTCTCTCTGTACCCCAAAGGTTTTGTAAAAAGTTCTGGAAGTAAGAAAAGAAATACAAAATACAAAAGTAAAATACATAAACTAATTACAAAAGGAGAGCATTGGTTAAAAATATTCCTATTTCAAACCAATGAGCACAACTTTCTGAAATCTTTAACCAAACTGAAATTCGATCCACTCTTCATAAGAAGGTATCTTGAGATTAAAGGATTAGTGCTCTACGCTCGCTATTTTGTCACCCGGTTACATCAGAATTACGTTCGCGAACTCGGTGCTTGTCGTTCAGATATCATTAGGCCGTGTCTCCTGTTTTAAGGATTCAGGTTTTGATATGGCAACGACACCACACTGGTTAGGTAGGTAGGTACTTTATTTAGATCAAACTAGAACTGCACAATGGGCTATTGGTGACAGTCTGTGAAACAACCCTTCTTAAAGGCGAGGACTTGGGTCTATTTCCCATTGGCCTCAGAAATGCCCGAATTGTAACTCTCTTATCGTTACCCAGTGGGCACTTGCGGCTTAGCGTCGCCCACGCCATGCAACTAAAAACCAGTTATACCCGTTTATCATTCACACGGAGGAAAGGACATAGAACACAGAAAGAGAAAAAGTTACATTCATGCCTACGGTGAGATTCGAACCCACAACTATTGGCCCCGTAGTCCAGAACCGTAACCACTAGACCAGTGATAGGCTAAACTGTACGAGCTATATTTTTTTCGACAGCTCCATTTTCAAAGATTCATGCAAAAACGACTAATTCATTTGCTTTAGGCTAAATATTTTGAGACAAAAAAATACGCCAATGCATTTATTGTACCGCCACTCTCAACCAAAAAAATGGCAGCAAACAAAGCAGCCAACTCTCGCCAATGTCCTTCGATCCAAGAAAGGAAACATGCTTGCGATAAAAGGTTTTACTCATTGGATCATGACATAGTCGGTATATAACCGTTATCAGCATTTTTCGGTATTTATCGAGAATCGGTATTTATCAAGTGTTGATAATTTTCGGTATGTATCAAATGTCGATATGTTTTATTATTATCCTATTTCGATATTTTTGAAAGTATACGAGAATATGATTTTAATATTGTTATTTCGATAATTAAAAAAACATTGGTATTTGATGATATCTAGATATAATATTAGAATTTTTTATATTGTCTGCGTTCAATTAAATCTTCTACCATTTTCCCACAAAATTACAGTTTACTTCAATTACTTTAAAAGATTTTGTGATTGGCGACTATGGATTGGACCGATAAATTCCATTTTTTTAATGCTTACAAAGCATTTCTAAATATGCTAACACTACTGCATTTGTTCAAAATATAGCGACAAAGCATTGCCAGATACAACGCTCAGCACAGACTTCAGTGAAACCATGCCAGATGCCACGGACTTGATCAAAACTCAGCCAGATACGACTAACATCGCAGATTTATTTGGTAATTACTGCTTTAGTCATAAATTTCTAATATATGACTAAATATATGTATATATTTACTTATATACATTTCATTCATTATGCCAGATATCTGAATCTCGTGATAGCTGACAACGTAACCAAATTAGTATTCCTAAGGTTATTTGAAAGCACGTATTTCTTTTGTTTATAATTATGCCCTTAAAACGTGTTACTATCAAACAAAATAATTTAAAATCAACGGTAATTGAAATAAAGAAATAATAAGTTTAGTGCTGAAAAGCAAAATTAATGGAGAAATGGCATTAATTCGCTTAGGAGAAATGCAGAAAAAATATTATTATTGCCGCCCATCATTTAATTTTGGTAATAATTACTAATTGAAGTAAAATAATAAGCTATCTTCAGAAAAGCAAAACTAATGAAGAAAAGGTAATAACTCGTTAAAGACAACGTAAAAAATTGGCAAACTTCAAAGGGTGGACAAAAGAATGGAATTTTCTATTTCTCAAGAAATAATTAAAGAATTATTTTATAGCTTTAGAATTATTTAGATCATGCGATTTCTCATACTTATGAATGAAGTTCAAAGGGTTTAGAGGTTTAAG
This sequence comes from Parasteatoda tepidariorum, assembly GCF_982258835.1. Lineage (NCBI taxonomy): Eukaryota > Metazoa > Arthropoda > Arachnida > Araneae > Theridiidae > Parasteatoda > Parasteatoda tepidariorum. The sequence goes on along the minus strand of NC_141763.1, from coordinate 93,334,718 downwards.
GGACCGACAATAAATTGCAAACTAAAATTAACGTTTTTAAACACCCTATGCCGAGAATTGTAGCAACAAATTCGTACTTTATAGCATTTATTTTTATTATTATTCGTAATAATTGTGCAAAATATCGTAAGCCTGTCTTAAATATTTTTGGAGATACGGACATGTTTATTAAAAACTAATTTTTTTGTCTATCTTTTTTTTTGTTGTTGTTGTTGTTGCAAATCAAACAAAATTTTAGAGCAATTTAAAAATTATTGCTTTTAAGCTTGGGACAGATTCGTATAAAACTGAACAAGATAAGAATATTTAAAGTAGTTCCTTTATGCTGCTTATGCGCGAAAAAATTTTAAATTTGTTTTTCTTAAATTTCCAACTTTTTCTTTTTTTCCTTTCTTTATTCGGCAACTTATAAGAAATGTCTGATTTCAATATCCTGCAAGTCCTTAATTACTTTTAAAATGTATATTGAACTAAGTACCCTGTTCTGCTCCGCCTTCTCCTATTTTTAACTTTATAAATAATTTATTTTATAATTTCTTGATAAATAAAATAACAGTTTATGTATATTTTATAGATCTCCTATCTAACTGCGTCATGACAAAAGAATGGATTCCAGTTAATCCATATCCTTATGACGATCCTCATTTACCGCATAGCATTTTAGAAGCTCAGGATTACTGCCACTCCCACGATATGGATTTGTACAGACCTAAAATGCTGATACACTTGAGAGAAGATTTGGAAGGACTCAGAATGTGTACACCATCAGAAAGTAAGAATTATGATGATTTAATTCATAGAATTTTTGATCTAATCATGGGATGTTCAGGCAATAGATCTCAAGCCTAATGTCCGTGAGAATGACTTTAAATATGCTAATTGGTTACTGCGAACGATATTTTAAAATCAGACATAAAAACATTTTGTTATTTATGCTACTTGCCAATAATAGCTAGTCTGCCACCGATAACCAAGCGAATTTAAGATAATAAAACAGATGGTTCTTGTTTTCCAGTTGTGCCATCCATGGTCGAGAATTTGACTTCTGCAACACACGCGCGTCACAGACCGTTTACAAATAGGACCCATTCATATTCCACTGATCATAATTTTGACCTGACTCAGAGAATGATCTAACTTCAATTCAGTATCCTCATAAGTATTTTATTTTAATTTACAACTACTGTTGAACAGCCGATTCAATTTTGGTTTACGACTACTAATGTTTTGAATCCAATGTAGAGAACATGGGAACTCCTGGAGCAAAGTATAGGGAGAAATTTGCCTTCGTGGAGGACTTTTTTTGATGGAACTAACCCGCATTTGCGTTACATGGAGAGGAAAGCCTAGAAGACTTCCCCCGGCTAGTGTGACTGCAAAGGGACTGTCTACCATTGAGGTTATTTTACGTCAGCAATGTGGTTGGTGCGAACCTGGTGTGACGACTTGGTTTACGACTTGGGTTTACGACTACTATGTTCAACTCCATAGCCTTGTAATTTTGAATCCAATGCAGAGAACATGGGAACTCCTGGAGCAAGTATAGGGAGATATTTGCCTTCGTGGAGGACTTTTTTTTTGATGGAACTAACCCGCATTTGCGTTACATGGAGAGGAAAACCTAGAAGACATCCCCCGGCTAGTGTGATTGCAAAGGGACTGTCTACCATTGAGGTTATTTTACGTCAGCAATGTGGTTGGTGCGAACCTGGTGTGACGACTTGGTTTACGACTTGGGTTTACGACTACTATGTTCAACTACATAGCCTTGTAATTTTGAATCCAATGCAGAGAACATGGGAACTCCTGGAGCAAGTATAGGGAGATATTTGCCTTCGTGGAGGACTTTTTTTTTGATGGAACTAACCCGCATTTGCGTTACATGGAGAGGAAAACCTAGAAGACTTCCCCCGGCTAGTTTGGCTGCAAGGGGACTGTCTACCATTGAGGTTATTTTACGTCAGCAATGTGGTTGGAGCGAACCTGGTGTGACGACTTGGTTTACGACCTGGGTTTACGACTACTAATGTTCAACTCCATAGCCTTGTAATTTTGAATCCAATGCAGAGAACATGGGAACTCCAGGAGCAAGTATAGGGAGAAATTTGCCATCGTGGACGACTTTTTTTGATGGAACTAACCCGCATTTCGACCAGCCATAGCTGGGATTTGAACCAGGTGCCAGAAGCTTGATTTGTTATGAGGATTCGAGGATTTTTTTGACCTCAAACGATTTAACCTGCACCAGTCACCATTTAATACATGGTGATTCTTCGGCTGGAGGGATAAAATTTCTCGATCTCACGAACTCACGTCCAACGTCCTACCAACCAGGCTACCCCGGCCTACTTAAAAAAATACTTTCTTTAAATAAACATACTATTTTTTTTAGTTGGATTATGATTCCATACCCTCGAACTACAGAGAGTAGCTGCAATCTAGGATATATCGTCCTAATAGTTTGATTAGGAGTGTGGTCAAAAGTGTACTTTTTGCACATTTAGACATATATCAAGAACATTTTAAACAAATGAAAAAAAATTTGCAAACAATTATAAAATTCGTTTAAGCAAAGATAATTTCATGCAAGTAATAACCTTTATAATAAATATTTATTACTTCTTATTATTTTATTTAATAACAATTGAAAAATGTTTGAAATGCAAGATATACTTATTTTTACATTTTATATCCTTTAAAAAAGTGTAATTTTATGTGGTAAAATGAAAATTTTGAATAAATTCGATTGAATAGTTCCTGAGGAATGAGATTTGAAATTCGATTTCTCACTAACTATTTGACCGACTTCATTTAAAATTCGCAATTAATCATCCAGAAATTTATTACATAGATAATTAATAACGTAAGTGAGCTGTGGATAACCTATATTATTAATTATCCAAATGTTATTAGTTATCGAATGTCATTAATCATCGTATGTTATCAATAATCAAATATTATTAATTATAGAATGTAATTAATTATCGAATGTTAGTATGAATGAAATGCTACATTTTGTGGTGTAGAGAATACGCATTATGTGTAAATGATAATTTATTTATTTACTTTTCGTGCTTCCAAATATTGCATAGAATGTAAACTGAATTTACTTCCTTACATTTCAGACGGGAAAAACACAGTATATTTCAAGACTTTACAGACTAACAAGGAACATTTTATTTTCGCTACTGATTATCAGGTCGAAGTATACGAAGGATTTGCGGGAACGACAGAAGAAGTGTATTTCGAAGGATATAATTTGGATTTAGTTTGGGGTGAAAATAATGCAATCATGCTCGTAAAAAGTGAATCCCTGATTCTTATTCAGCATGGAAAGAGTGTACCTTACTTTTGCGTGAAGCATTCAACACCTACCGGAACACCAGACTGGACTTTTCTTACTAACACTACACCAGTGTGAGTAATTTTATTTTGTTTTTATAACATTAATTACACAGACGACCCAATTGAGTTTACGACTACTTATGTTAAACTGTGTAGCCTTGTAATTTTGAATTCTACCCAGAAGACAAGAAAACTCCTGGATCAAGTATTGGGAGAAATTTGCCTTTGCGGAGAGCTTTTTTTTATCAAACTAACCCGCATTTGTGTTACATGGGAAAACCTCGAAGCCTCTCACGGTTAGCCAGACGGCTAGGGAACTTTAACTCATGATCCGTCTATCACTGAGGATATTTTACGTCAACACTGTGGTCAGTGCGAGCCGGGTGCGGAATTCCTATCTGCCAGCCATTTCTGTGATTTGAACCCGATCCACCTCATTGAAAGGTGAAAGCTCTATCCCCTGAGCCACTACGGCTAAATGTGATAATTTCAAACTCTATAGGTTCAATAATTTCAAACTATTTCATATATATTACTTTAAAAGTGCTTATTTGAAAAATAATATTCAAGTAAAAAAGAAAAGATGATATTAAATGCACTTTCAATTAAACTAATTTTGTGAATTAAATAATGAATTTTGTGAATTTAATTCTGCCTTTATTACTCTTAACTGAATTCCAAAAGTCGGAGTTAATTTTTTTATTGTTACCGTATAGTCTATGAACTTGCGATCTAATTATCTTGCTATTTTATTCTAAAGCAACTTAATAAATACTTCTATTTTCTCAGCATCGAAAAATTAAATAATTATATTTTATTGTAAATATTAGTTCTGTGGTAATTTTGACTGAAATTTTTACATATAAGTAGCATCATTCAAGATGTACGATGCTAAATCCTTCAGCATATTTTAAGCATGTATTGAAGCAAGCTTCTTTATATAATTAAAAAAATAATTTATAATATTTAAAATTTTAAAAAGAATTTTAACGATGTATCTTAATTATCAATATTTGCAATACAAACAAAATGGCTATTTTTCTTCTCACATTGAGAACTCTTAAATCTCAGACTCCGAAACATTGAACATGATCTTAAAAAAAATACCCAATGACTGTTTATGTATAACTTATTTAGACAGATTATTGTTTTAATATTACTTTCCTACAAATGATCCTTTTAATAGAGTGTCGATTTAAATAAAAGCGTTCCCATTGGCCTCAAAAATGCCAGAATTGCTACTCTTATCGTTGCCAAGTGGGCACCAGTGGTTAAGATATAAGCGGTGGAGTAGCATCGCCCAAGTCATGCAACTAAAAATTCACACAATCACACAGAAGAAAGAACATAGAACGCAGAAAAGAGAACATTACTTCCATGCCTACGGGGGATTCGAACTTACAACCACTGGCTCCGTAGTCCAGTACAGTAACCACTAGACCAGTGATCGGCTAAACTGTACGAGCTACATTTTTTTCGACAGCTCCATTTTCAAAGATGCATACAAAAACGGCTCATTTTTTTTCTTTGGGCAAAATATTTTGAAACAAAAAATACTCCAATGCAAGGAGAGTACAGCCACTCTCAACCAAAAAAATAGCAGGAAACAAAGCAGCCAACTCTCGCCAATGTCCTTCAAACCGAGAAGAGAAACTTGCTTGCGAAAAAAAGTCCTACTCATTGAATCATGACATAGTCGGTATTTATTCGCTATCTGTATTTTTCAGTATTTATCGAGAATCGGTATTTATCAAGCGTCAATATTTTTTGCTATTATTGCGCTTTGATATTTTTTAAAATTAATCATATTATTTTAATATTGTTATTTTGATAATATAAAATATATTGGTAGGGTAAACTAACCAGTGAAGGAACACTTAAGCTTCGCTTGCCTTTTAAAAAATCATATTAATTTCAAAATTCGTAATTTTAGTTAAATGACAGTGTCAACATATTTGTTACTAATTGCAAATTATGCAAAAAAAATTGCAGAGAACTTACATAATATTGTTTTAAAGTTTTGGAGGTTCAAATAACAAGTAGTAAGAAGACCCAGTGAAGGAACAGCTCTTACCAGTGAAGGAACACAAAATTGCCCAGTGAAGGAACACTTAATTTTGGTTATTTTTTAATGCTCTTTATGAATTTTTTAGCCATACAAATACAGTCGGACATCTATTTAACAAACTTCCATTCTACGAATTTCCCTATTTTACGAATTTTTTCGAGGAACCAAGAGCATTTTGGAAATTTTTTTGTAAAATAACTTCCATATAGCGAAGTGAATTTTCTATTTAACGAACTTTTCATTGAGATCCAATTTCCCTATTTTCCAAAATATTTCTTAACATTTTAAACTTGTTAAAGCAATTTATGGGGGAAATGACATTAAATTAATTTTCGAAGCCACTGCTTTATGAAATGTATTACTGTTTTGTCTAAAAATTATCTTAGAGAAATCAGTAAATTCCCTTTCCCTTTTTGTTTGCACTTCAAACGAAAAACTCACTTCAAATTAACGGATTTCATCCGTAGCAATTTAACTTAACGCAAGTGGTAATGTATGTTTAAAATTACTTTTATAATAAATGCAACAATATTTTTATACATAAATTTAGACTTTTTTTAGTTGAAAATGTATATAGCATGATAGTGTAACACTGGATAATGTTTTGCTCTATTCTTGCCTTCCATGCAGATTTCTTTTATGGTTGAGATTTATATGATAAATAGTAGATACTAGTTTACAAGATAAAAGTGTATCAATTGCTATTTTAATTATGTCTAGTGTTTAAGAATTTAAAACCTGTTTTGTGTTGTTTAAGTATTTTAAGAGGTGATTTTCTATTTAACGAATTTTCCATATAACGAGCTTATTATTGGTATTAAGTGATTTTGTTAAATAGAGGTCCGACTAAAAACAAGACTATTTGTGAAATTATGAGATACAAGTACTTGTAAAATGCTAACTTTTTTCTGTAATCATGAACTAGAAATTAAAGTGATGTTAAATACAAAATAAATTTTAAAAAATCGTTCTTTCTTATAATTTGACAGTCAAATCTAAATCATTGTGTCATCCGATGCTGTTTATTATCATTATTATTTTATCACCTTTTTGTTTACTCTTTTTCCTCTTATTTCTTGAAGCTTTTTTTCTTTTTTAAGTATTTTTTCTTTCTTTTTCTTTTCCATGTTCTCTTGTTTTAATGTTTTTTAGATCTTTCAGCCTCTTGAAATTTTTGCCATTTCTCTGAAGTTAGTGCAAAAGGTAATTTATTCGCTTTTCTTCTTATTTGACCTTTCTTTTTATCATCAATATTTGGCCAATGTAAATGGCTCTTCCAAACTTCTTCTGATTTTTCAGCAACATTTCTAGAATGCCTTTCTCGAAAATAGACGGGGGAAAGGTGTCTTGAAGTTTGAGGCAAATCCATCTCTTGTTGACTTATATCTAGAGGATCTTTAGAAGTACTGATTTTACTTACAGAATCATTTCTTTTTTCAACTAAGAGAATCAGCATGAGGACTCATTTCAAATTCGATATCTAATATGCATTCATTATCAATACTAGCTTCAGTTCCTAAGTTTGACTTTAGCAAGTGGTCTTCTTTTAATACGTGCTTCTTCCATATTGGAAAAAGTACAGGCTCTTGGACATTTTCGATATTATACTCTTCCGTCAATGCTGTGTTAAAAATTTACAACATATCTTGAGGGATTTCCCTCTCAAGCTTCTGAAGAAATTGAGTATCGTTTCTGTTTAACTTTGTTTTTTGTTGAGGAACTTACTTCTAAATTCTAACATTGTAAAGTAGTTTCTATAAATTATATAATCACGTTGCTATCCTATAATGATAGCTTATTAGGAGTTCTTGGTGCAAAAGCCAGCGAAAAAATGTTCTATTTTTATGATTATATTTAATTAGTTTTCGATTTGTAAACATAGTTTATTAAGTTGCCTAACATTTGATGTAACTACACACCCCGTTAATAAATATAAATTATAATTTTTTCATAAATTAAGCTATTAAATTAACATTTTGAACTGAAATTATTTCAGGAATTATTCATACAATTTTTAACAAAATTTCGGTTGTCCTCTATATAGCAGAATTACTTATCCTAGAATCATGTAAAATCATATATCACACATTACTGTTCATTCACTGGAAGTATTCCCACTGTAGGAATATGCCTGTTTCTTCACTGGTTAGAAGCTGGTTTTTGTCTTTTAAACAGAATTTTGATGTATAATATGACTAAAAGTACAAGAAAATTAAAAAATTTCTTTTATTTTCATTAACTGGGAGAAAAACCCAGTAAAGGAACACTTGTTCCTTCACTGGTTTTTCATCGTTTGGTGATCCAGTGAATAAACACCCCCTTATCTCAGTACTTGATTATGCTATGGTGCTTTAAAAAAAATAAAACGTAACTTCAATAACTATATTTTGAATTCTCTTTTTCACAGTGAGAAAAATAAGACTACTACATGCAATTAATTCCACTTCAAACATATAAGTACAAACACTCACCTTATAATTTTTTCAACGAAACAATGTGTTGCAGAGATAATAACAAATTCAAAAATTTTTTCAGAGAAATCTATTTGACCAGGTAATCCAAAATATTGCTAGATGACTTCCTATTGTTTGGCAGTAAGCTATTGTTACCAATCAATCTAAAGAAAAACTTTCAAATTCTTATTTTTAATGAATATATATGAAATGTTCCTTCACTGGGTAGTGTTCCTTCACTGGTTGGTTTACCCTATTTCACGATATATCGATTTAATATTTGAATTTCCTTATATTGCCTGCGTTCAATGAAATCTTCTACTATTTTCTCAGAATTGGGATAATGAATGAATAATTAGTTACAAATATAACAAATAATTAAATTTACAGTTTTCTTTAATTACTCTAACAGATTGGGTGATTGGCGACAATGAATTAGACTGATAAATTCCATTGTTTATTATAATGCTTACAAAGCATTTCTAAGTATGCTAACACTACTGCATTTGTTTAAAATATAGCGACAAAACGTTGCCAGACATACCACTCAGCACAGACTTCAGTGAAACCAAGCCAGATGCAACACTCAGCACAGACTTCAGTGAAACCATGCCAGATGCAACACAAAGCACGGACTTTATTAAGACTCTGCCAGATACGACAAGCGTCACAGATTTCAATGGTAATTCCTGCTTTAGTCATTTAATTCTTTAATTATGCAAATATCTCCTCAAAAACTCAACAAAATATCTTAATGGCAGTGTTGACTAAGATAGTAGGATAGTGTGGGCCATTTCCCGGTATTTCATATATATATACCATTATCCTCCTATTATCCTAGTAAATACATCCGTATCCTATTAATTGTAGTTTCCTAGTTCTCCGTATCCAAACAATTCTATCTCCATATCCTAGTAATTCTAGTTTTCTAGTTCTCCGTATCCGATTTATTATATCTCCATAAGCAATATTCCGCAAGAGCAGATATTCCGATTGGGTGGTGAGCCCAAGCATGCTTGGTACTCATTTTATCGACAGACTCAAGGCATGAAAGGCTGAGTCAACCTTGCCCGGCTCGAGGATCGAACCAAGTACTGCGCGAAGCGCTACCACTCAGCTACCGGGTATCTATGGATATATATAGATAAAAAACTCGACACGGAATGATGTTTGTTTGTTTTTTAGTGACAAGGGGATTTTTTTAACATTAATGAGTAAAACTATACCAATAATTACATCAGACAATAATCACATTCTATATCACTGGTTTGCACAGTTTTCGTTGCATAATTTATTACGTCTTTATTGTAACTTCTGATAATTTTTTGATCAAGTTAATGTGCCAACCCTTGTTGAGATTGCAACTACAGTTAGTGTATGCTTATAGTATGTTTGATTGTCCTTAGTTTTGTGTATTTAATTGTTCATGTCGTATTTTTCGAGTGACCTACTTACCTCTTCAACCTGGATCACGTCTCCAGGACGGAGTGGGAAAGCACCCTCATTTAGTCTATATTCATATTCAGTATATATAAATAGCTCATTGCGCATCTCTTGTACGACGTAAATAAAATACCTACGTACCTACCCACCTTTAATTATTTTTAAAATATATATTGAACTAAATACACTGTTCTTCTCCGTCTTCTCCTATTTTTAACTTTATAAATAATTTATTTTCTAATTACTAGATAAGTAAAATGACAGTTTATCTATATTTTATAGAGCTCCTGTCTAACTGCTTCATCACGAAAGAATGGATTCCAGTTAATCCATATCCTTATGCCGATCCTCATTTACCGCATAGCATTGAAGATGCTGATGATTACTGCCACTCGTTGAAAATGGATTTGTACAGACCTAAAATGCTGAAATACTTGATAGGAGATATCAAGGAGCGCAAAATGTGTACACCATCAGAAAGTAAGAATCGTGATTATTTAATTTATAGAATTTTTGATGTAATCTTCGGATATTCACGCATTAGATCTCAATCCTAATGTTCGTGGAAAGGACTTTAAATATGCTAATTAGTTATTGTGAACGATATTTTAAGATCAGACATAAAAACATTTTGTTATTTATGCTACTTGACAATAATAGCTAGCCTGCTATGGATAACCAAGCGAATTTAAGGCAATGGGTGAGATTGTTCTTGCTTTCCAGTGACCGAAAATTTGAATTTTGCCACACAAGCGTCACAGCCCGTTTATAGGTAGAACCTATTCATATTCTACTCATTCATCTACTGATCATTATTCTGACCTGACCCAGAGACTGATCTAACTCCAATTAAGTACCCTCACAAGTATTTTATATTGTAACTATCGTTGAACAGCCAACTCAATTTTGGGCTATTAATGTCCTACTTCATAGCCTTGTAATTTTGAACCCAATGCAGAGAACTGGGAAACTCCTGGAGCAAGTATTGGGAGAAATTAGCCTTCGTTGAGGACTTTTTGATGGAACTAATCAACATTTGCGTTACATGGAGAGGAAAACCAAGACGACTTCCTCCGGTTAATCTGACGGATGGGGGATTGTCTACCACTGAGATTATTTTAAGTCAGCACTGTGGTTGGTGCAAACCGGGTGTGGAATTCATATCGAACAGTCATCACTAGGATTTGAACCCGGTCCCCAGAAGTATGGATTTGTTATGAGAAACTCGAAAGACTTAATCTGTACCGGTCGCCATTTAATACATGGTGATTCTTCGCCCGGCGGGTTAAATTTTTGCGATTTTACGAACACAGGGCCAACGTATTACCAACCAGGCTTCCCTGGCCAACATAAAAACATACTTTCTTTAAATAAACATACCTTTTTTTTAGCTGAATTATGATTCCATACCCTCGAAATTTAGAGAGTAGCTGCAATCTCGGATATATCGTCCCAATAGTGAAGTCAAAGGTTCGGGCCCTTTATAGTTAATTTTACTTTTTGTACATTTCGACATCAAGAACAGTATTTTAAGTGAATTTAAAAAAATTGCATACAATTATAAGATTAGTTTAAGCAAAGATAATTCCATACAAAAAAAACTTTAGTAAACATTTATTACTTCTTATTATTTTATTAAATAACAGTTGAAAAATGTTTAAAATGCAAGATATACATATTTTTTCACTTTACATCCTTTAAAAAAAGTAATTTTATATAGTAAAATGAAAATTTCGCAAGTCAAATTTGAAATTAGATTTCTCAGGAATTATTTGACCGATTTCATTCAAAATTCGTAATTAATCATCCAAAATTTATTTATACAGATAATTAATAATTAATAACGCAAGGTATGTGAACTGCGGATAACCTATATTATAATTTATCGGAATGTTATAATTTATCCGAATGTTATTAATTATCGAATGTCATTGATTATCGTTCGAAATTATAGTTATAAATTATTAAATTATTAATGTAATTAAAAATGCTTCAGTCACGTTTCTTCCTTTTGTTACGATGCAAACGCTTTGACGTTTTGTTAATGAGCTGGGAAATTAATTGCTACATCTTTTACAAACATGTAAACATTTCTATCTCATATTTTTAAAACATATATTACTACATTTTGTGTTGAGTAGGGCATATGCATTATATGCAATATTAATTAATTTATTTATTTTTTATTAATTTATGAATTCAAATATTGCATATAACGTAAACTGAATTTATTTCCTTACATTTCAGATAGGAAAAACACAGTATATTTCGAGCCTGTGCGGATTAACAAGGAACATTTTATTTTCGCTACTGATTCTCAGGTAGAAATATATGAAGGAAATGCGGGATCATTAGTAAAACTTTTTTTGAAAGAATTTAATTTGGATATAGCTTGGGGTAAACAGAATGCGATCATGCTCATAAAAAATGAATCCCTGTTTCTAATTCAACATGCAAAGAGTGTACCTTACTTTTGCGTGAAGCATTCAACACCTACCAGGACGCCAGACTGGACTTTTCTTACTAACACTACACCACTGTGAGTAATTTTTATTTTTATAACCGTAATTGCACAGACGACCCAATTGAGTTTACGACAATTTATGTTAAACTCTGTAGCCTTGTAATTTTGAATCTACCCAGAAGACAAGGAAACTCCTGGATCAAGTATCGGGAGAAATTTGATTTCGCGGAGAGCTTTTTTGATCTAACTAACCCGCATTTGTGTTACATGGAAAAACCTCGAAGCCTCTCACTGTTAGCCAGACGGCTAGGGAACTCTAACTCGTGATCCGTCTATCACTGAGGATATTTTACGTCAACACTGTGGTCAGTGCGAGCCGGGTGCGGAATTCCTATCTACCAGCCACTTCTGTGATTTGAACCCGGTCCACCTCATTGAAAGGTGAACACTCTATCCCCTGAGCCACTACGGCTAAATGTGAGTAAAGGATAATAAAAAAATAAAAAAAAGCATTATTTTTGAAAGTAGAATAAGTCTATTTTTAGAAAATAGTTAACAATATTTTCGGTAATATATATCGAGAAAATTTGGAATACAATAGGAATGAATAATCATAATAATAAATAACAATATTTTAAAAACGTGAGATTTTGAATTTATTCTAATTAATTTGTTTGTCTTTTTTTTTCCCCCAATTTTTTCTATAGTTTAAAATTTTGTATGAATATGGCTTCCACAATAAAAAAGAAACTGAAATCTGGTAATACATTCAATAATTTCAAACCGTTTCATATATATTACTTTAAAAATGCTTATTTAAAAAATGATATTCAAATAAAAAAGAAAAGATGATGTTAAATCCACAATTAAAAATCTTTCTGTGAATTAAATTATGAATCTTGTGAATTTAAATCTGCCTTTATTACTCTTAACTGAATTCCATATGAAACTCGGAGTAAATTTTTTGAAGTTATGCTTCTTATGCGACTTCCAACAAGGTTGCGTTAAACGTTTAACGCTACATTTTTATTGGCCGGGAAATCACGTGGTAGGATCCAGTTTTCCCTCATTCATTTCCATATTGTTTTGGTTCTCACTAGCATAAAAATAATAAAAATATTGTTTTTCTATAAATATTTTTTCAGTTTGTTTTGATACACATATAATTTAATAGGGTAGTATTTTTTATTTTCAAATTTAGTGGATAACAATTGTAAAAAATGAGTGAAAACAATCCCACGGACAATGCGACGGATTTAAGGTTATGTCAAGGTACGTCTCTTGTGAATATCAATTGATTGTTAAGTTTTCTCTTCTGAAATTACATTATGACGCATTCACATACATTATTAATACAAATACATTTTCCAGGGTGAGACGATGAGTCAACCACAAGCACTTCCACTGGTTCAAGAGGGAAAAATGCACAATATTACCGTGATTACAGAGCACGGAAGCGAGCTGAGCAGGAAAAAGAGTCGTTGAATAGAACTAGTGATCCTTCTACGACTGCTGATTCTTCTACAATTAACGTCGCAGGTTGCGAAGTTTAACTTCTTCCGCGCGGAGGGACTCCACGCACTATTTTTTTTTATTTTTACATTATAGTCTTTGAACTTGCGATCTAATTATCTTGCTATTTTATTCTAAAGCAATTTAGAAAATAGATCTATGGTCCCAGCATCGAAAAATTAAATAATTATATGTTATTGTAAATATTAGTTCTGAGATATAATTTTGACTGAAATTGTACATATAAGTAGCATCATTCAAGATGGACGATGTTAAATCCCTTAGAATATTTTAAGCATGTATTGAAGCAAGCTTTTTTATATAATAAAAAATAATTTATAATATCTAAAAATTTAAAAAGAATTTTAACGATGCCTCTTAATTATCAATATTTGCGATGCAAACAAAATGGCTATTTTTCTTCTCTCATTGAGAACATTTAAATCTCAGACTCCAAAACATTGAACATGATCTTTAAAAAAATTTACATCTACTCCTAAGGAGGGATTCGAACCTACAACCACTAACTCCGTAGTCCAGTACAGTAACCACTAGACCAGTGATCGGCTAAACTGCACGAGTTATATTTTTCTTTTGATAGCTCCTTTTTCAAAGAGGCATACAAAAACGACTAATTTCTTTGCTTAGGACTAAATATTTTGAAACAAGAAATACTCCAATGCATTTATTGTACCGCCACTCTCAACCAAAAAAATGGCAGCTAACAAAGTAGCCAACTCTCGCCAATGTCCTTCAATCCGAGAAAAGAAAGTTGCTTGCGAAAAAAGGTTTTACTCATTGGATTATGGCATAGTCGGTATTTAACCATTATCGGTATTTTTCAGCATTTATCGATAATCGGTATTTATCAAGCGTCGGTAATTTTTGGTATTTATCAAATGTTGATATTTTTTGCTATTATTACGCTTTGATATTTTTCAAAATTAATCATATTTACGATTTATTAATAGAATATTGTTTTAATATTGTTATTTTGATAATATAATATATATTGGTATTTCATGATATATCGATTTAATATTTGAATTTCTTTATATTGACTTCGTTCAATTAAATCTTGTACTATTTTCTCAGAATTGGGATAATGGATGAATAATTAGTAGTTATAAATATAACAAACAATTAAGTTTTTCAGCTTTCTTTAATTACTCCAACAGATTGGGTGATTGGCGACAATGAATTGGACTGATAAATTCCATTTTTTATTATAATGCTTACAAAACATTTCTAAGTATTCTAACACTACTGCATTTGTTTTAAATATAGCGACAAAACGTTGCCAGACATAACACTCAGCACAGACTTCAGTGAAACCATGCCAGATGCAACACTCAGCACAGACTTAAGTGAAACCATGCCAGATGCAACACAAAGCACGGACTTTATTAAAAGTCTGCCAGATACGACAAGCGTCACAGATTTAAATGGTAATTCCTACTTTAGTCATTTAATTCTTTAATTATGCAAATATCTCCTCAAAAACTCAACAAAATATCTTAATGGCAGTGTTGACTAAGATAGTAGGAGAGGAATGTGTGGGCCATTTCCCGGTATTTCGTATATATACCATTATCCTCCTATTATCCTAGTAAATAAATCTGTATCCTATTAATTGTAGTTTCCTAGTTCTCCGTATCCAAACAATTCTATCTCCATATCCTAGTAATTCTAGTTTTCTAGTTCTCCGTATCCGATTTATTATATCTCCATAAGCAATATTCCGCAAGAGCAGATATTCCGATTGGGTGGTGAGCCCAAGCATGCTTGGTACTCATTTTATCGACAGACTCAAGGCATGAAAGGCTGAGTCAACCTTGCCCGGCTCGAGGATCGAACCAAGTACTGCGCGAAGCGCTACCACTCAGCTACCGGGTATCTATGGATATATATAGATAAAAAACGCGACACGGAATGATGTTTGTTTGTTTTTTAGTGACAAGGTGATTTTTTTAACAGAAATGAGTAAAACTATACCAATAATTACATCAGACAATAATCACATTCTATATCACTGGTTTGCACAGTTTTCGTTGCATAATTTATTACGTCTTTATTGTAACTTCTGATAATTTTTTGATCAAGTTAATGTGCCAACCCTTGTTGAGATTGCAACTACAGTTAGTGTATGCTTATAGTATGTTTGATTGTCCTTAGTTTTGTGTATTTAATTGTTTATGTCGTATTTTTCGAGTGACCTACTTACCTCTTCAACCTGGATCACGTCTCCAGGACGGAGTGGGAAAGCACCCTCATTTAGTCTATATTCATATTCAGTATATATAAATAGCTCATTGCGCATCTCTTGTACGACGTAAATAAAATACCTACGTACCTACCCACCTTTAATTATTTTTAAAATATATATTGAACTAAATACACTGTTCTTCTCCGTCTTCTCCTATTTTTAACTTTATAAATAATTTATTTTATAATTACTAGATAAGTAAAATGACAGTTTATCTATATTTTATAGAGCTCCTGTCTAACTGCTTCATCACGAAAGAATGGATTCCAGTTAATCCATATCCTTATGCCGATCCTCATTTACCGCATAGCATTGAAGATGCTGATGATTACTGCCACTCGTTGAAAATGGATTTGTACAGACCTAAAATGCTGAAATACTTGATAGGAGATATCAAGGAGCGCAAAATGTGTACACCATCAGAAAGTAAGAATCGTGATTATTTAATTTATAGAATTTTTGATGTAATCTTCGGATATTCACGCATTAGATCTCAATCCTAATGTTCGTGGAAAGGACTTTAAATATGCTAATTAGTTATTGTGAACGATATTTTAAGATCAGACATAAAAACATTTTGTTATTTATGCTACTTGACAATAATAGCTAGCCTGCTATGGATAACCAAGCGAATTTAAGGCAATGGGTGAGATTGTTCTTGCTTTCCAGTGACCGAAAATTTGAATTTTGCCACACAAGCGTCACAGCCCGTTTATAGGTAGAACCTATTCATATTCTACTCATTCATCTACTGATCATTATTCTGACCTGACCCAGAGACTGATCTAACTCCAATTAAGTACCCTCACAAGTATTTTATATTGTAACTATCGTTGAACAGCCAACTCAATTTTGGGCTATTAATGTCCTACTTCATAGCCTTGTAATTTTGAACCCAATGCAGAGAACTGGGAAACTCCTGGAGCAAGTATTGGGAGAAATTTGCCTTCGTTGAGGACTTTTTGATGGAACTAATCAACATTTGCGTTACATGGAGAGGAAAACCAAGACGACTTCCTCCGGTTAATCTGACGGATGGGGGATTGTCTACCACTGAGATTATTTTAAGTCAGCACTGTGGTTGGTGCAAACCGGGTGTGGAATTCATATCGAACAGTCATCACTAGGATTTGAACCCGGTCCCCAGAAGTATGGATTTGTTATGAGAAACTCGAAAGACTTAATCTGTACCGGTCGCCATTTAATACATGGTGATTCTTCGCCCGGCGGGTTAAATTTTTGCGATTTTACGAACACAGGGCCAACGTATTACCAACCAGGCTTCCCTGGCCAACATAAAAACATACTTTCTTTAAATAAACATACCTTTTTTTTAGCTGAATTATGATTCCATACCCTCGAAATTTAGAGAGTAGCTGCAATCTCGGATATATCGTCCCAATAGTGAAGTCAAAGGTTCGGGCCCTTTATAGTTAATTTTACTTTTTGTACATTTCGACATCAAGAACAGTATTTTAAGTGAATTTAAAAAAATTGCATACAATTATAAGATTAGTTTAAGCAAAGATAATTCCATACAAAAAAAACTTTAGTAAACATTTATTACTTCTTATTATTTTATTAAATAACAGTTGAAAAATGTTTAAAATGCAAGATATACATATTTTTTCACTTTACATCCTTTAAAAAAAGTAATTTTATATAGTAAAATGAAAATTTCGCAAGTCAAATTTGAAATTAGATTTCTCAGGAATTATTTGACCGATTTCATTCAAAATTCGTAATTAATCATCCAAAATTTATTTATACAGATAATTAATAATTAATAACGCAAGGTATGTGAACTGCGGATAACCTATATTATAATTTATCGGAATGTTATAATTTATCCGAATGTTATTAATTATCGAATGTCATTGATTATCGTTCGAAATTATAGTTATAAATTATTAAATTATTAATGTAATTAAAAATGCTTCAGTCACGTTTCTTCCTTTTGTTACGATGCAAACGCTTTGACGTTTTGTTAATGAGCTGGGAAATTAATTGCTACATCTTTTACAAACATGTAAACATTTCTATCTCATATTTTTAAAACATATATTACTACATTTTGTGTTGAGTAGGGCATATGCATTATATGCAATATTAATTAATTTATTTATTTTTTATTAATTTATGAATTCAAATATTGCATATAACGTAAACTGAATTTATTTCCTTACATTTCAGATAGGAAAAACACAGTATATTTCGAGCCTGTGCGGATTAACAAGGAACATTTTATTTTCGCTACTGATTCTCAGGTAGAAATATATGAAGGAAATGCGGGATCATTAGTAAAACTTTTTTTGAAAGAATTTAATTTGGATATAGCTTGGGGTAAACAGAATGCGATCATGCTCATAAAAAATGAATCCCTGTTTCTAATTCAACATGCAAAGAGTGTACCTTACTTTTGCGTGAAGCATTCAACACCTACCAGGACGCCAGACTGGACTTTTCTTACTAACACTACACCACTGTGAGTAATTTTTATTTTTATAACCGTAATTGCACAGACGACCCAATTGAGTTTACGACAATTTATGTTAAACTCTGTAGCCTTGTAATTTTGAATCTACCCAGAAGACAAGGAAACTCCTGGATCAAGTATCGGGAGAAATTTGATTTCGCGGAGAGCTTTTTTGATCTAACTAACCCGCATTTGTGTTACATGGAAAAACCTCGAAGCCTCTCACTGTTAGCCAGACGGCTAGGGAACTCTAACTCGTGATCCGTCTATCACTGAGGATATTTTACGTCAACACTGTGGTCAGTGCGAGCCGGGTGCGGAATTCCTATCTACCAGCCACTTCTGTGATTTGAACCCGGTCCACCTCATTGAAAGGTGAACACTCTATCCCCTGAGCCACTACGGCTAAATGTGAGTAAAGGATAATAAAAAAATAAAAAAAAGCATTATTTTTGAAAGTAGAATAAGTCTATTTTTAGAAAATAGTTAACAATATTTTCGGTAATATATATCGAGAAAATTTGGAATACAATAGGAATGAATAATCATAATAATAAATAACAATATTTTAAAAACGTGAGATTTTGAATTTATTCTAATTAATTTGTTTGTCTTTTTTTTTCCCCCAATTTTTTCTATAGTTTAAAATTTTGTATGAATATGGCTTCCACAATAAAAAAGAAACTGAAATCTGGTAATACATTCAATAATTTCAAACCGTTTCATATATATTACTTTAAAAATGCTTATTTAAAAAATGATATTCAAATAAAAAAGAAAAGATGATGTTAAATCCACAATTAAAAATCTTTCTGTGAATTAAATTATGAATCTTGTGAATTTAAATCTGCCTTTATTACTCTTAACTGAATTCCATATGAAACTCGGAGTAAATTTTTTGAAGTTATGCTTCTTATGCGACTTCCAACAAGGTTGCGTTAAACGTTTAACGCTACATTTTTATTGGCCGGGAAATCACGTGGTAGGATCCAGTTTTCCCTCATTCATTTCCATATTGTTTTGGTTCTCACTAGCATAAAAATAATAAAAATATTGTTTTTCTATAAATATTTTTTCAGTTTGTTTTGATACACATATAATTTAATAGGGTAGTATTTTTTATTTTCAAATTTAGTGGATAACAATTGTAAAAAATGAGTGAAAACAATCCCACGGACAATGCGACGGATTTAAGGTTATGTCAAGGTACGTCTCTTGTGAATATCAATTGATTGTTAAGTTTTCTCTTCTGAAATTACATTATGACGCATTCACATACATTATTAATACAAATACATTTTCCAGGGTGAGACGATGAGTCAACCACAAGCACTTCCACTGGTTCAAGAGGGAAAAATGCACAATATTACCGTGATTACAGAGCACGGAAGCGAGCTGAGCAGGAAAAAGAGTCGTTGAATAGAACTAGTGATCCTTCTACGACTGCTGATTCTTCTACAATTAACGTCGCAGGTTGCGAAGTTTAACTTCTTCCGCGCGGAGGGACTCCACGCACTATTTTTTTTTATTTTTACATTATAGTCTTTGAACTTGCGATCTAATTATCTTGCTATTTTATTCTAAAGCAATTTAGAAAATAGATCTATGGTCCCAGCATCGAAAAATTAAATAATTATATGTTATTGTAAATATTAGTTCTGAGATATAATTTTGACTGAAATTGTACATATAAGTAGCATCATTCAAGATGGACGATGTTAAATCCCTTAGAATATTTTAAGCATGTATTGAAGCAAGCTTTTTTATATAATAAAAAATAATTTATAATATCTAAAAATTTAAAAAGAATTTTAACGATGCCTCTTAATTATCAATATTTGCGATGCAAACAAAATGGCTATTTTTCTTCTCTCATTGAGAACATTTAAATCTCAGACTCCAAAACATTGAACATGATCTTTAAAAAAATTTACATCTACTCCTAAGGAGGGATTCGAACCTACAACCACTAACTCCGTAGTCCAGTACAGTAACCACTAGACCAGTGATCGGCTAAACTGCACGAGTTATATTTTTCTTTTGATAGCTCCTTTTTCAAAGAGGCATACAAAAACGACTAATTTCTTTGCTTAGGACTAAATATTTTGAAACAAGAAATACTCCAATGCATTTATTGTACCGCCACTCTCAACCAAAAAAATGGCAGCTAACAAAGTAGCCAACTCTCGCCAATGTCCTTCAATCCGAGAAAAGAAAGTTGCTTGCGAAAAAAGGTTTTACTCATTGGATTATGGCATAGTCGGTATTTAACCATTATCGGTATTTTTCAGCATTTATCGATAATCGGTATTTATCAAGCGTCGGTAATTTTTGGTATTTATCAAATGTTGATATTTTTTGCTATTATTACGCTTTGATATTTTTCAAAATTAATCATATTTACGATTTATTAATAGAATATTGTTTTAATATTGTTATTTTGATAATATAATATATATTGGTATTTCATGATATATCGATTTAATATTTGAATTTCTTTATATTGACTTCGTTCAATTAAATCTTGTACTATTTTCTCAGAATTGGGATAATGGATGAATAATTAGTAGTTATAAATATAACAAACAATTAAGTTTTTCAGCTTTCTTTAATTACTCCAACAGATTGGGTGATTGGCGACAATGAATTGGACTGATAAATTCCATTTTTTATTATAATGCTTACAAAACATTTCTAAGTATTCTAACACTACTGCATTTGTTTTAAATATAGCGACAAAACGTTGCCAGACATAACACTCAGCACAGACTTCAGTGAAACCATGCCAGATGCAACACTCAGCACAGACTTAAGTGAAACCATGCCAGATGCAACACAAAGCACGGACTTTATTAAAAGTCTGCCAGATACGACAAGCGTCACAGATTTAAATGGTAATTCCTACTTTAGTCATTTAATTCTTTAATTATGCAAATATCTCCTCAAAAACTCAACAAAATATCTTAATGGCAGTGTTGACTAAGATAGTAGGAGAGGAATGTGTGGGCCATTTCCCGGTATTTCGTATATATACCATTATCCTCCTATTATCCTAGTAAATAAATCTGTATCCTATTAATTGTAGTTTCCTAGTTCTCCGTATCCAAACAATTCTATCTCCATATCCTAGTAATTCTAGTTTTCTAGTTCTCCGTATCCGATTTATTATATCTCCATAAGCAATATTCCGCAAGAGCAGATATTCCGATTGGGTGGTGAGCCCAAGCATGCTTGGTACTCATTTTATCGACAGACTCAAGGCATGAAAGGCTGAGTCAACCTTGCCCGGCTCGAGGATCGAACCAAGTACTGCGCGAAGCGCTACCACTCAGCTACCGGGTATCTATGGATATATATAGATAAAAAACGCGACACGGAATGATGTTTGTTTGTTTTTTAGTGACAAGGTGATTTTTTTAACAGAAATGAGTAAAACTATACCAATAATTACATCAGACAATAATCACATTCTATATCACTGGTTTGCACAGTTTTCGTTGCATAATTTATTACGTCTTTATTGTAACTTCTGATAATTTTTTGATCAAGTTAATGTGCCAACCCTTGTTGAGATTGCAACTACAGTTAGTGTATGCTTATAGTATGTTTGATTGTCCTTAGTTTTGTGTATTTAATTGTTTATGTCGTATTTTTCGAGTGACCTACTTACCTCTTCAACCTGGATCACGTCTCCAGGACGGAGTGGGAAAGCACCCTCATTTAGTCTATATTCATATTCAGTATATATAAATAGCTCATTGCGCATCTCTTGTACGACGTAAATAAAATACCTACGTACCTACCCACCTTTAATTATTTTTAAAATATATATTGAACTAAATACACTGTTCTTCTCCGTCTTCTCCTATTTTTAACTTTATAAATAATTTATTTTATAATTACTAGATAAGTAAAATGACAGTTTATCTATATTTTATAGAGCTCCTGTCTAACTGCTTCATCACGAAAGAATGGATTCCAGTTAATCCATATCCTTATGCCGATCCTCATTTACCGCATAGCATTGAAGATGCTGATGATTACTGCCACTCGTTGAAAATGGATTTGTACAGACCTAAAATGCTGAAATACTTGATAGGAGATATCAAGGAGCGCAAAATGTGTACACCATCAGAAAGTAAGAATCGTGATTATTTAATTTATAGAATTTTTGATGTAATCTTCGGATATTCACGCATTAGATCTCAATCCTAATGTTCGTGGAAAGGACTTTAAATATGCTAATTAGTTATTGTGAACGATATTTTAAGATCAGACATAAAAACATTTTGTTATTTATGCTACTTGACAATAATAGCTAGCCTGCTATGGATAACCAAGCGAATTTAAGGCAATGGGTGAGATTGTTCTTGCTTTCCAGTGACCGAAAATTTGAATTTTGCCACACAAGCGTCACAGCCCGTTTATAGGTAGAACCTATTCATATTCTACTCATTCATCTACTGATCATTATTCTGACCTGACCCAGAGACTGATCTAACTCCAATTAAGTACCCTCACAAGTATTTTATATTGTAACTATCGTTGAACAGCCAACTCAATTTTGGGCTATTAATGTCCTACTTCATAGCCTTGTAATTTTGAACCCAATGCAGAGAACTGGGAAACTCCTGGAGCAAGTATTGGGAGAAATTTGCCTTCGTTGAGGACTTTTTGATGGAACTAATCAACATTTGCGTTACATGGAGAGGAAAACCAAGACGACTTCCTCCGGTTAATCTGACGGATGGGGGATTGTCTACCACTGAGATTATTTTAAGTCAGCACTGTGGTTGGTGCAAACCGGGTGTGGAATTCATATCGAACAGTCATCACTAGGATTTGAACCCGGTCCCCAGAAGTATGGATTTGTTATGAGAAACTCGAAAGACTTAATCTGTACCGGTCGCCATTTAATACATGGTGATTCTTCGCCCGGCGGGATAAAATTTTGCGATCTCACGAACACAGGGCCAACGTATTACCAACCAGGCTTCCCTGGCCAACATAAAAACATACTTTCTTTAAATAAACATACCTTTTTTTTAGCTGAATTATGATTCCATACCCTCGAAATTTAGAGAGTAGCTGCAATCTCGGATATATCGTCCCAATAGTGAAGTCAAAGGTTCGGGCCCTTTATAGTTAATTTTACTTTTTGTACATTTCGACATCAAGAACAGTATTTTAAGTGAATTTAAAAAAATTGCATACAATTATAAGATTAGTTTAAGCAAAGATAATTCCATACAAAAAAAACTTTAGTAAACATTTATTACTTCTTATTATTTTATTAAATAACAGTTGAAAAATGTTTAAAATGCAAGATATACATATTTTTTCACTTTACATCCTTTAAAAAAAGTAATTTTATATAGTAAAATGAAAATTTCGCAAGTCAAATTTGAAATTAGATTTCTCAGGAATTATTTGACCGATTTCATTCAAAATTCGTAATTAATCATCCAAAATTTATTTATACAGATAATTAATAATTAATAACGCAAGGTATGTGAACTGCGGATAACCTATATTATAATTTATCGGAATGTTATAATTTATCCGAATGTTATTAATTATCGAATGTCATTGATTATCGTTCGAAATTATAGTTATAAATTATTAAATTATTAATGTAATTAAAAATGCTTCAGTCACGTTTCTTCCTTTTGTTACGATGCAAACGCTTTGACGTTTTGTTAATGAGCTGGGAAATTAATTGCTACATCTTTTACAAACATGTAAACATTTCTATCTCATATTTTTAAAACATATATTACTACATTTTGTGTTGAGTAGGGCATATGCATTATATGCAATATTAATTAATTTATTTATTTTTTATTAATTTATGAATTCAAATATTGCATATAACGTAAACTGAATTTATTTCCTTACATTTCAGATAGGAAAAACACAGTATATTTCGAGCCTGTGCGGATTAACAAGGAACATTTTATTTTCGCTACTGATTCTCAGGTAGAAATATATGAAGGAAATGCGGGATCATTAGTAAAACTTTTTTTGAAAGAATTTAATTTGGATATAGCTTGGGGTAAACAGAATGCGATCATGCTCATAAAAAATGAATCCCTGTTTCTAATTCAACATGCAAAGAGTGTACCTTACTTTTGCGTGAAGCATTCAACACCTACCAGGACGCCAGACTGGACTTTTCTTACTAACACTACACCACTGTGAGTAATTTTTATTTTTATAACCGTAATTGCACAGACGACCCAATTGAGTTTACGACAATTTATGTTAAACTCTGTAGCCTTGTAATTTTGAATCTACCCAGAAGACAAGGAAACTCCTGGATCAAGTATCGGGAGAAATTTGATTTCGCGGAGAGCTTTTTTGATCTAACTAACCCGCATTTGTGTTACATGGAAAAACCTCGAAGCCTCTCACTGTTAGCCAGACGGCTAGGGAACTCTAACTCGTGATCCGTCTATCACTGAGGATATTTTACGTCAACACTGTGGTCAGTGCGAGCCGGGTGCGGAATTCCTATCTACCAGCCACTTCTGTGATTTGAACCCGGTCCACCTCATTGAAAGGTGAACACTCTATCCCCTGAGCCACTACGGCTAAATGTGAGTAAAGGATAATAAAAAAATAAAAAAAAGCATTATTTTTGAAAGTAGAATAAGTCTATTTTTAGAAAATAGTTAACAATATTTTCGGTAATATATATCGAGAAAATTTGGAATACAATAGGAATGAATAATCATAATAATAAATAACAATATTTTAAAAACGTGAGATTTTGAATTTATTCTAATTAATTTGTTTGTCTTTTTTTTTCCCCCAATTTTTTCTATAGTTTAAAATTTTGTATGAATATGGCTTCCACAATAAAAAAGAAACTGAAATCTGGTAATACATTCAATAATTTCAAACCGTTTCATATATATTACTTTAAAAATGCTTATTTAAAAAATGATATTCAAATAAAAAAGAAAAGATGATGTTAAATCCACAATTAAAAATCTTTCTGTGAATTAAATTATGAATCTTGTGAATTTAAATCTGCCTTTATTACTCTTAACTGAATTCCATATGA
The DNA here is from genome assembly GCF_982258835.1 of Parasteatoda tepidariorum. NCBI lineage: Eukaryota > Metazoa > Arthropoda > Arachnida > Araneae > Theridiidae > Parasteatoda > Parasteatoda tepidariorum. The sequence continues at coordinate 93,309,622 of NC_141763.1, read as the reverse complement.
AACTCGGAGTAAATTTTTTGAAGTTATGCTTCTTATGCGACTTCCAACAAGGTTGCGTTAAACGTTTAACGCTACATTTTTATTGGCCGGGAAATCACGTGGTAGGATCCAGTTTTCCCTCATTCATTTCCATATTGTTTTGGTTCTCACTAGCATAAAAATAATAAAAATATTGTTTTTCTATAAATATTTTTTCAGTTTGTTTTGATACACATATAATTTAATAGGGTAGTATTTTTTATTTTCAAATTTAGTGGATAACAATTGTAAAAAATGAGTGAAAACAATCCCACGGACAATGCGACGGATTTAAGGTTATGTCAAGGTACGTCTCTTGTGAATATCAATTGATTGTTAAGTTTTCTCTTCTGAAATTACATTATGACGCATTCACATACATTATTAATACAAATACATTTTCCAGGGCGAGACGATGAGTCAACCACAAGCACTTCCACTGGTTCAAGAGGGAAAAATGCACAATATTACCGTGATTACAGAGCACGGAAGCGAGCTGAGCAGGAAAAAGAGTCGTTGAATAGAACTAGTGATCCTTCTACGACTGCTGATTCTTCTACAATTAACGTCGCAGGTTGCGAAGTTTAACTTCTTCCGCGCGGAGGGACTCCACGCACTAATTTTTTTTATTTTTACATTATAGTCTTTGAACTTGCGATCTAATTATCTTGCTATTTTATTCTAAAGCAATTTAGAAAATAGATCTATGGTCCCAGCATCGAAAAATTAAATAATTATATGTTATTGTAAATATTAGTTCTGAGATATAATTTTGACTGAAATTGTACATATAAGTAGCATCATTCAAGATGGACGATGTTAAATCCCTTAGAATATTTTAAGCATGTATTGAAGCAAGCTTTTTTATATAATAAAAAATAATTTATAATATCTAAAAATTTAAAAAGAATTTTAACGATGCCTCTTAATTATCAATATTTGCGATGCAAACAAAATGGCTATTTTTCTTCTCTCATTGAGAACATTTAAATCTCAGACTCCAAAACATTGAACATGATCTTTAAAAAAATTTACATCTACGCCTAAGGAGGGATTCGAACCTACAACCACTAACTCCGTAGTCCAGTACAGTAACCACTAGACCAGTGATCGGCTAAACTGCACGAGTTATATTTTTCTTTTGATAGCTCCTTTTTCAAAGAGGCATACAAAAACGACTAATTTTTTTGCTTAGGACTAAATATTTTGAAACAAGAAATACTCCAATGCATTTATTGTACCGCCACTCTCAACCAAAAAAATGGCAGCTAACAAAGTAGCCAACTCTCGCCAATGTCCTTCAATCCGAGAAAAGAAAGTTGCTTGCGAAAAAAGGTTTTACTCATTGGATTATGGCAAAGTCGGTATTTAACCATTATCGGTATTTTTCAGCATTTATCGATAATCGGTATTTATCAAGCGTCGGTAATTTTTGGTATTTATCAAATGTTGATATTTTTTGCTATTATTGCGCTTTGATATTTTTCAAAATTAATCATATTTACGATTTATTAATAGAATATTGTTTTAATATTGTTATTTTGATAATATAATATATATTGGTATTTCATGATATATCGATTTAATATTTGAATTTCTTTATATTGACTTCGTTCAATTAAATCTTGTACTATTTTCTCAGAATTGGGATAATGGATGAATAATTAGTAGTTATAAATATAACAAACAATTAAGTTTTTCAGTTTTCTTTAATTACTCCAACAGAGTGGGTGATTGGCGACAATGAATTGGACTGATAAATTCCATTTTTTATTATAATGCTTACAAAACATTTCTAAGTATTCTAACACTACTGCATTTGTTTTAAATATAGCGACAAAACGTTGCCAGACATAACACTCAGCACAGACTTCAGTGAAACCATGCCAGATGCAACACTCAGCACAGACTTCAGTGAAACCATGCCAGATGCAACACAAAGCACGGACTTTATTAAAACTCTGCCAGATACGACAAGCGTCACAGATTTAAATGGTAATTCCTACTTTAGTCATTTAATTCTTTAATTATGCAAATATCTCCTCAAAAACTCAACAAAATATCTTAATGGCAGTGTTGACTAAGATAGTAGGAGAGGAATGTGTGGGCCATTTCCCGGTATTTCATATATATATATATACCATTATCCTCCTATTATCCTAGTAAATAAATCTGTATCCTATTAATTGTAGTTTCCTAGTTCTCCGTATCCAAACAATTCTATCTCCATATCCTAGTAATTCGAGTTTTCTAGTTCTCCGTATCCGAATAATTCTATCTCCATATCATAATAAATATACTCGTATCGTATTAATTCTAGTTCCCTAGTTGTCCGTATCCGAGTAATTATATCTCCATAAGCAATATTCCGCAAGAGCAGATATTCCGATTGTGTGGTGAGCCCAACGCGAAACCCTAGTGTTTAGTTCCCAAGCATGCTTGGTACTCATTTTATCGACAGACAGGAATGAAAGGCTGAAAGGCTGAGTCAACCTTGCCCGGCCCGAGGATCGAACCAAGTACTGCGCGAAGCGCTACCACTCAGCTACCGGGTATCTATGAATATAAGATAAAAAACTCGACACGGAATGATGTTTGTTTGTTTTTTAGTGACAAGGTGATTTTTTTAACAGAAATGAGTAAAACTATACCAATAATCACATCAGACAATAATTACATTCTATAACACTGGTTTGCACAGTTTTCGTTGCATAATTTATTACGTCTTTATTGTAACTTCTGATAATTTTTTGATCAAGTTAAAGTGCCAACCCTTGCTGACATTGCAACTACAGTTAGTGTATGCTTATAGTATGTTTGATTGTCCTTAGTTTTGTGTATTTGATCGTTTATGTGGTATTTTTCGAGTGACCTTACCTCTTTAACCTGAATCATATCTCTTGGGCGGATTGGGAAAGCACCCCATTCAGTCTATATTCATATTCAGTCTATATCAATAGCTCATTGCGCATCTCTAGTACGACGTAAATAAAATACCTACTTACCTACCCATCTTTAATTACTTTTTAAAATATATTTTGAACTAAGTACACTGCTCTGCTCCGTCTTCTCCTATTTTTAATTTTATAAATAATTTACTTTATAATTTCTAGATAAATAAAATGACAGTTTATCTATATTTTATAGAGTTCCTATCTAACTGCTTCATCACGAAAGAATGGATTCCCGTTAATCCATATTATTATGCCGATCCTCATTTCCCGCATAGCATTGAAGATGCTGAGGATTACTGCCACTCGTTGGAAAAGGATTTGTACAGACCTAAATTACTGAAACACTTGATAGTAGATATCAAGGGGCACAAAATGTGTTCAACATTAAAAAGTAAGAATCATGATTATTTAATTTATATAATTTTTTGATGTAATTTTCGGAAGTTCACGCATTAGATCTCAATGTTCGTGGAAATGACTTTAAATATGCTAATTAGTTATTGCGAACAATATTTTAAGTTCAGACGTAAAAACATTTTGTTGTTTATACTACTTGACAATAATAGCTAGCCTGCTATGGATAACAAAGCGAATTTAAGGCAATGGGTGAGATTGTTCTTGTTTTCCAGTGGTGCCATGTACGACCCAAAATTTGGATTTTGCCACACAAGCGTCACAGCCCGTTTATAGATAGGACCCATTCATTCATCCTCTGATCATAATTCTGACCTGACCCAGAGAATGATCCAACTTCAATTCAGTACCCTCATAAGTATTTTATTTTAATTTATTACTGCAGTTGAACAGCCAATTCAGTTTTGGTTTACGACTACTAATGTTTTGAATCCAATGCAGAGAACATGGGAACTCCTGGTGCAAGTATAGGGAGAAATTTGCCTTCGTGGAGGACTTTTTTTGATGGAACTAACCCGCATTTGCGTTACCTGGAGAGGAAAATCAAGAAGACTTCCCCCGACTAGTCTGGCTGTAAGGGGACTGTCTGCCATTGAGGTTATTTTACGTCAGCAATGTTGTTGGTGCGAACCTGGTGTGGAATTCATTTCCACCAGCCATAGCTGGGATTTGAAACAGGTGCCAGAAGCTTGATTTGTTATGAGAGCTTCGAGGACTTTTTTGACCTCGAACGATTCAACCAGCACCAGTCACCATTTAATACATGGTGATTCTTCTGCTGACGGAATAAAATTTCTCCCCATTAATAACTCCCATAAAATAACTCCCATTATGTACCCTCATAATTATTTTATATTATAACTATCGTAGAACAGCCAACTCAATTTTGGACTACTAATGTTCTACTTCATAGCCTTGTAATTTTGAACCCAATGCAGAGAACAGGGGAACTCCTGGAGCAAGTATTGGGAGAAATTTGCCTTTGTTGAGGACTTTTTGAGGGAACTAATCAGCATTTGCCTTACATGGAGAAGAAAACCAAGAAGACTACTTCCGGTTAGTCTGACGGATGGGGGATTGTCTACTACTGAGACTATTTTAAGTCAGCACTGTGATTAGTGCAAACCGGGTGCGGAACTTATATCGAACAGCCAGGGCAGGGATTTGAACCCGGAAGTATGGATTTGTTATTAAAACGTTGAAAGATTTAATCTGTACCAGTCACCATTTTCTACATGGTGATTCTTCGGCCGGCGGGATAAGATTTTGCGTTCTCATGAACACAGGGCCAACGTCCTACCAACCAGGCTACCCGGCCTACATAAAAACATACTTTCATTAAATAAACGTACCATTCTTTTTAATTGAATTATGATTCCATACCCTCGAAATTTAGAGAGTAGCTGCAATCTGGGATACATCGACCCACAAGAGTGGTCAAACGTTTGCACCCTTTATTGTTAATTATACTTTATGCACACTTCTACATATATCAAGAACATTATTTTAAGTGAATTAAAAGAAATTTTGCATACAATTATAAAATTCGTTAAAGCAAAGATAATTCCATGCAAAAAAAAAAGAATAACTTTAGTAAACATTTATTACTTCTTATTACTTTATTAAATAACAGTCGAAAAATATTTAAAGTGCAAGATATGCATATTTTTTCACTTTACATCCTTTAAAAAAAGTATTTTTATGTGGTAAAATGAAAATTTCGCATCAATTATATTGAATAGTTCCTGTGAAATCAAATTTGAAATTAGATTTCTCAGTAATTATTTGACCGGCTTCATTCAAAATTCGTAATTAATCATCCAGAAATTTATTATACAGATAATTAATAACGCAAGATACGTGAACTGCGGATAACCTATATTATAATTTATCGGAATGTTATAAATTATCCGAATGTTATTGATTATCGAATGTCATTAATTATCGTTCAAAATTATAATTATAAATTACTAAATTATTAATGTTATTAAAAATGTTTCAGTTACGTTCCTTCCTTTTGTTACGATGCAAACGCTTTGACGTTTTTTTAATGAGCTGAGAAATTAATTGCTACATCTTTTACAAACATGTAAACATTTCTATCTCATATTTTAAAAACATATATTGCTACGTAGATTATATGCATTATATGACATTTTAATTAATTTATTTATTTTTTCATGCTTTCAAATATTGCATATAACGTGAACTGAATTTATTTCCTTACATTTCAGAAAGGAAAAACACAGTATATTTCGAGCCTACACGGATTGACCTGAAACATTTTATTTTCACTACTGATTATCAGGTAGAAGTATACGAAGGATTTGCTGGATCACAAGAAGAAATTTATTTGAAAGAATATAATTTGGATTTAGCTTGGGGAAAACAGAATGCAATCATGCTCGTAAAAAATGAATCCCTGTTTCTAATTCAGCATGCAAAGAGTGTACCTTACTTTTGCGTGAAGCATTCAACACCTACCGGGACACCAGACTGGACTTTTCTTACTAACACTACACCAGTGTGAGTAATTTTATTTAATTTTTACAACCGTCGTTGAACCAATTGAGTTTACGACTACTTATGTTAAACTCTGTAGCCTTGTAATTTTGAATTCTACCCAGAAGACAAGGAAACTCCTTGATCAAGTATTGGGAGAAATTTGCTTTTGCGGAGAGCAATTTTGATCTAACTAACCCGCATTTGTGTTACATGGGAAAACCTCGAAGCCTATCACGGTTAGCCAGACGGCTAGGGAACTCTAACTCGTGATCCGTCTATCACAACTATTTTGCGTCAACACTGTAGTCAGTGCGAGCCGGGTACGGAATTCCTATCTACCAGCCACTTCTGTGATTTGAACCCGGTCCACCTCATTGAAAGGTGAGCGCTCTATCCCCTGAGCCACTACGGCTAAATGTGAGTAAAGGATAAAAATAAAAAGCATTATTTTTGAAAGTAGAATAAGTCTATTTTTAGAAAATAGTTAACAATATTTTCGGTAATATATATCGAGAAAATTAGGAATGCAATATGAATGAATAATCATAATAATAAATAACAATATTTTAAAAACGTGAGATTTTGAATTTATTCTAATTAATTTGTTTATCTTTTTGTCTGTTTTTTTTTCAATTTTTTCTATAGTTCAAAATTTTGTATGAATATGGTTTCCACAATAAAAAAGAAACTTAAATCTGGTAATACATTCAATAAATTCAAACTGTTTCATATATATTAGTTTAAAAATGCTTATTTGAAAAATGATATTCAAGTAAAAAAGAAAAGATGATGTTAAATCCACAATTAAAAATAATTTTGTGAATTAAATTATGAATCTTGTGAATTAAATTATGAATCTTGTGAATTTAATTCTGCCTTTATTACTCTTAACTGAATTCCGTATGAAACTCGGAGTAAATTTTTTTATTGTTACATTATAGTCTTTGAACTTGCGATCTAATTATCTTGCTATTTTATTCCAAATCAACTTAAAAAATACATCTATGGTCCCAGCATCGAAAAATTAAATAATTATATGTCATTGTAAATATTAGTTCTGAGATATAATTTTGTCTGAAATTGTACATATAAGTGGCATCATTCAAGATTACCGATGTTAAATCCCTTACCATATTTTAAGCATGTATTGAAGCAAGCTTTTTTATGTAATTAAAAAAATAATTTATAATATCTAAAATTTTAAAAAGAATTTCAACGATGTCTCTTAATTATCAATATTTGCAATGCAAACAAAATGGCTATTTTTCTTGTTTCATTGAGAACTCTTAAATCTCAGACTCCAAAACATTGAACATGTTCTTAAAAAAAATTTACATCTACGCCTAAGGAGGGATTCAAACCAACAACCACTGACTCTGTAGTCCAGTACAGTAACCACTAGACCAGTGATCGGCTAAACTGCACGAGTTATATTTTTTTTTGATAGCTCCTTTTTCAAAGAAGCATACAAAAACGACTAATTTCTTTGTTTAAGACTAAATATTTTGAAACAAAAAATACTCCAATGCATTTATTATACCGCCACTCTCAATCAAAAAAATGGCAGCAAACAGCGTTGCCATCTCTCGCCAATGTCCTTCAAACCAGAAAAAAGAAACTTGCTTGCGAAAAAAAGGTTTGACTCATTGGATCATGGCATAGTCGGTATTTATCCGCTATCGGTATTTTTCAGTATTTATCGATAATCGGTATTTATCAAGCGTCGATAATTTTTGGTATTTATCAAATGTTGATATTTTTTGCTATTACTGCGCTTTGATATTTTTCAAAATTAATCATATTTACGATTTATTAAAAGAATATTATTTTAATATTGTTATTTTGATAACATAAAATATATTGGTATTTCATGATATATCGATTTAATATTTGAATTTCTTTATATTACCTGCGTTCAATTAAATCTCCTACTATTTTCTCAGTATTTGGGATAATAGATGAATAATTAGTTATAAATATAACAAACAATTAAATTTACAGTTTTCTTTAATTACTCTAACAGATTGGGTGATTGGCGACAATGAATTAGACTGATAAATTCCATTTTTTATTACAATGCTTACAAAACATTTCTAAGTGTGCTAACACTACTGCATTTCTTTAAAATATAGCGACAAAACGTTGCCAGACATAACACTCAGCACAGACGTCAGTGAAACCATGCCAGATGCATCACTCACTACAGACTACAGTGAAACCATGCCAAATACAACAGTCAGCACAGACTTCAGTGAAACCATGCCAGATAAAACAGTCAGCACAGACTTCAGTGAAACCACGCCAGATGCAACACAAAGCACGGACTTTATTAAAACTCTGCCAGATACGACAAACGTCACAGATTTCAATGGTAATTCCTGCTTTAGTCATTTAACATTTAATTATTTAATTTTGCAAATTTCACCTCAAAAACTCAAAAAAATATCTTAATAGCAGTGTTGACTAAGATAGTAGGAGAGGGATGTGTGGGCCATTTCCCGGTATTTCAAATATATATATATATATATATATATATATATATATATATATATATATATATATATATATATATATATATATATATATATATATATATATATATATATATATATATATATATATATATATATATATATATATATATATATATATATATATATATATATATATATATATATATATATATATATATATATATATATATCATTATCCTCCTATTATCCTAGTAATTCTAGTATCCTAGTTCTCCGTATCCGAGTATTTCTATATCCATACTATAATAAATATATCCGTATTCTAGTTTCCCAGTTCTCCGTATCCAAACAATTCTTTCTCCATATCCTAGTAATTCTAGTTTTCTAGTTCTCCGTATCCGAGTTATTCTATCTCCATATCATAATAAATATACTCGTATCGTATTAATTCTAGTTTCCTAGTTCTCCGTATCCGAGTAATTATATCTCCATATCCTGCAAGAGCAGATGCTCCGGTTGGGTTCCGGTTGAGCCCAACGCGGAAACCCTAGTGTCTAGTTCCCAAGCATTCTTGGTACTCATTTTATTGACAGACTGAAAGCATGAAAAGCTGAGTCAACCTTGACCGGCCCGAGAATCGAACCAAGGACCAGTGGCATAACAGCGCGAAGCGCTACCACTCAGCTACCAGGTATCTATGGATATATATAGATAAAAAAACGCGACGAGGAATGATTTTTTTTTAGTGAAAAGGTGATTTTTTAACAAAAATGAATAAAACTAGAACAACAATCACATCCGACTAGATTTCTACTACACTGGTGTGCACAGTTTTCGTTGCACAATTTATTACTTCTTCATTGTAACTTCTGATAATTATTTGATCAAGTTAAACTGCCAACCCATGTTGAGATTGAAACTACAGTTAGTATATTATGTTTGATTATCCTTAATTTTGTGTACTTAATCGTTTATGTGGTATTTTTCGAGTGACCTACTTACCTCTTCAACCTGGATCACGTCTCTTGGGCAGAATGGGAAGGCACCCACCTTTAAGTCTATATTCATAGTCAGTCTATATCAATAGCTCATTGCGCATCTCTAGTACGACGTAAATAAAATACCTACTTACCTACCCACCTTCAATTATTTTTAATTTATATATATTGAACTAAGTACACTGTTCTTCTCCGTTTTCTCCTATTCTTAACTTTATAAATAATTTGTTTTCTAATTTCTAGATAAATAAAATGACAGATTATCTATATTTTATAGAGTTCCTATCTAACTGCTTCATCACGAAAGAATGGATTCCCGTTGATCCATATCTTTATGACGATCCTCATTTACCGCATAGCATTGACGATGCTCAGGATTACTGTCACTCGTTGGAAATGGATTTGTACAAACCTAAATTACTGAAACACTTGATAGTAGATGCGAAGGGGCTCAAAATGTGTACACCATCGGAAAGTAAGAATCATGATTATTTAACTCATAGAATTTTTGACGTAATCATCGGATGTTCGAGCATCAGGTCTCTATCCTAATGTTCGAAGGAATGATTTTAAATATGCTAATTAGTTATTTGGAACGATATTTTAAGTTCAGACATAAAAACATTTTTTGAAGCGTATGTAGCCTGCTATGGATAACCAAGCGAATTTAAGGTAATGGGTGCGATTACTCTTGTTTTCTTCTATTACCGAGAATTTGACTTCTGCCACACACGCTTCACAGCCCGTTTACAGATAGGACCCATTCATTCATCCACTGATCATAACTCTGACCTGACTAACATTTGCGTTGCATGGAAAGAAAAACCAAGAAGACTTCCCCCGGTTAGTCTGACGGTTTGAGGACTGTCTACCACTGAGGTTATTTCAAATCACCTTTGTGGTTGGTGCGAACCGGGATCGCAATTCATATCGAACAGCCATCACTGGGATTTAAACCTGGTCCCCAAAAGTATTGATTTGTTATGAAAACTTCGATTTTTTTTGACCTCGAAAGAATTGACCTGTACCAGTCACCATTTAATACATGGTGATTCTTCGGCCGGTGGGACAAAATTTCGCGACCTCACGAACACAGTGTCAACGTGCTACCAACCAGGCTACCCCGGCCTACATAAAGACATACTTTCTCTAAATAAACGTACCCGTTTTCGTTGAATTATAATTCCATACCCTCGAACTATAGATAACTATATATATACAATTTAATTTCTGAAACCTTTCTGTAAGAAAACATTGGAAAATTAATATAATTGTTATCTTTTTGCGATGTTCCAAGTTACTATTAAAATGTTTCAGTTACGTTCCTGCCTTTAGTTACAATGCAAACGCTTTGTAGTGCGTCTACCACTACAAAAATACAATTCGAATTCATTCACTAGTATATAAGACATGTTAACTCGATTCTATGTTGAGGTGCCTTTTCATAGATGAAAGTTGACATTGTCGGTACCACAGCTTTGGCGTTTTTGTATTGAGCTGGGAAATTAATTTCAACTTTGTAAACATTTCTACCTCATATATTTGAAACATACATGGCTACATTTTGTGCTGCATAGGGAATATGCATTATATGTAATGCTAATTAATTAATTTATTTTTTCGTGCTTCCAAATATTGCATATAACGGGGATTTAATTTATTTTTTTACATTCCAGGTAGGAAAAACACAGTATACTTCGAGCCTTTACGAATTGACCAGAAACATTTTATTTTCACTACTGACTATCAGGTAGAAGTATACGAAGGAATGGCGGGACCTCTAGGAAATTTTTATTTAAAAGAATTTAATTTGGATATAGATTGGGGAGAACGGAATGCAATCCTATTCGTAAAAGATGAATCCATGTTTCTAATTCAACATGCAAAGCATGTACCTTACTTTTGCATAAAGCATTCAGCGCCTACCAAGACACCAGACTGGACTGTTCTCACTAACACTGCACCAATGTGAGTAATTTTATTTCATTTTTATAACCGTCGTTGAACAGATGATTCAATTGAGTTTACGACTACTAATGTTCAACTCTGTATCCTGTATCTTATTAGTAGTCTGTAACATGTATAATTTCTATCAGCTTTCATTCTGTTAAGCCTTGTTTGAGTCTGTCTTTATGTTATCTGGTCTTAACTGAGCAGCCCCAGTTAAGCATTCTATTAATTTGTTTACGTATTTCTTTCTCCTGACCTTTTCCATTTCATTTTAAACTTCTTCTGCGCATTATAATAGGGGGCGTTGTTTTTTCAGTTTTTAGTGTTTTTTTTTCTTCTACTTGCTTTTGAAGTTGATGTGACTTAGTGAGTTTTTATTTTTCTGATGATTTTGATTGAGTTTCTTTTCTTAATTTGTTAATTATTTTGAATGTATCTTGTTTTCCCTGGACCTATATACAAAACCATCGGGGTACTGAGGGAGATATTTTAAGCATTTGTTTCTCCCTCAATTAGAAATGGTTTTGTTTTAAATGGCTACCGAGGCCGGTACCCCTTGAAGACGTCGGCTTCGGTGGTCATATTTTTATTCCTTCGTTTCTTTTATTTATGTTATCTGGGTGCTCCTCGTCTGTTGGTTTTATAAACTAGTTTTATTTTGAAAAATTCGAAAATCGTTCTTAACTAATAATTCCTACTTTATATTGTAATTTATTTTATTACAACCAATCTAATTTTGGGTATACGACTACCAATGTTCAACTCCGTAGTCCTGTAATTTTGAATCCTATCCAGCAGACAAGAGAACTCCTGGATCAAGTATTGGGAGAAATTTACTTTCGTGGAGGACCTTTTTGATGGAACTGACCAGCATTTACGTTACATGGAAAGGAAAACTCGAAGACCTCTCACGGTTAGCCTAATAACTGGAGGACTCTAACCCATGATCAGTCTCATTAAACCACTGAAGATATTTTACATCGGCACTGTGGTCGGTGCGGAATTGGTATCGACCAGCCATCGCTGGGATTTGAACCCGGTTCACCTCATTGAAAGGCGAACGTTCTATCCCCTTAGCCATCACGGCTCAATGTTTTTTAATCGATAAAAAGCGTTATTTTTGAAAGTTTAATAAGTCCACTTTTAGAAAATAGTTAACAGTATTTTCAGTAATGTATATATATCGCATTTTTATATTTTTATATTTTTAATTATTCATGCATTGTTGTACGATTCATACGATCAAAAGAATTTTGGCTAATTATTTTAACGTAAAAACACTTTTTTGAAGGAGTGATCAGTCTCAAATCTGCAAAAAAAGCACAGATGTAAGTACAGAAATGGAAATACTATACAATTCGTAAACAAGAACTTTCCTCGGTGTCTAAACACCAAACGATGGTAGAAAACTAAAAAGAAAAGCATGTGCAAAGAGGTTTAACCAATAAGGACAGAGGAACAAGTTTGAGCAAATTAATAAAAAAGAGAGATACAAAACATGTGTGAGGGGCTTTGACTGCAATCTTAGATTGCAACAGATTGAATTACAATATGCTTCCAAATGTTGAATAACAGAGGGATACTGGAAAGATCATAAACTGATTCCTAAAAATCAAGTTTGTTTGATAAAGAGTAGTGTTTAATGATTGAAGCGGTATAAAACTCACACTTGTGATTAGAACTTCAACTTTGTTATGTGATGGAAGATCGATGAATGTACTGCTTTTTGACAAATCTTTCGTGTTCAAGTCGAAGTTAAGAGTATGTTTTGTTTGTCCAAAATATGCGAGACCGCATTAGCATGGAATTCGATGATTATTACCACAGCTGTTAATATCAGTAATAGAGTCTTTAAGGCCGATGATATTTAGTTTATTAACAGGATAATAAAGCGACTTTAAATGAAAATTGATTCAAAATCTATACAATTTGGGAATTAATTTGCGTATAATAGGGTAAAATAATTTAGTTGCTGAAGTTCGAATTAGAGAATTTGGTGGATTGCAAACTTAATTTTCTATCGTTAATGTTGATAATATAAGAATAATAACGCATACTTCAGCGATAACTTTAAGGTAAAGGATGTCTTCATTGAAGAAATAATCATTTGACCGAAATGTTCAATTCAAATCAATACTTCCTGTTGGTTAAAACACTCTTCGCGCAGGTCTATCTCTTTATTTCTCTACCATTATTTGGTGTTTAGACCCTGGGAAAGGCTCTTGTTTATACAATCGGAACTATAGTGTGTCCACTTCTGAACTTTTATCTGTATTTTGTCATGATTTTTTAAAGCACCTACACAGCGCAAAGTATACCCTATTCTTTTTAGAATAAGTCCATTTCTAAGAGTCGACGTTTAAAAAACTTGCGATTTGCATTCTCAAATTACTGTATGCCATGGAAATTTTCACTCGTAAGAGAACACTTTCTAACAATAAATACCAACTCGATCAAGCACTTAGCTAATTTACTATGTTTTGCTCCAATTATGTTTTGCTCCAAAGTCATTATTTATCTGATTTCGCTTAGTATTCTTTCGCAAGATCTGCTGTTTGGCTTATGTTTCAATACTGCCGTGCAATTGAAACAGCAACGTAAGTACTTCATAGAGTTCTAGAAAAGTGGCTAGAAACTTTTTTTTTCTATTGCTAATGCAATGAATGCTAATATTAATTTTTTTTGAAAAAAAAACTACATATTTGCAATATGAAACTTATCATACAAATATGCCTCACTTTCGAATATTCTGTTGCTTGAATTGATCTTTCTAATCCACAACATTATATTATTCAACTGCAACAATTGGGTACTTGCATTTCAAGAAAAAGATCATTGATACCCAGACATGTGACCTCTCGCATGCTTCACGCATGCTAACGGATAAAAGTGTAAACGGGATTCTCCCGAGATCAGTTTGTGATATTATATAATTCCCTACTTAGCAGAGAAGGCAATTTGTTAACAATCGAAGCAAGTAGGGAATTTTATAATAACATAAACAGATAGAGGGAAAATTCCTTTAACACTTGAGCACGCTCAAAACTATCGAAACTTTAATATCGAACTATCTTTAAATCGCGAAAATATTAACGCATTTCGTACGAAATCAGACACAAAAAACGTACTTTCTCTGAATAAACCAACTTTTGCTTCAACGGATTCGGATTTCTGACTCCCAAAATATAGGGGGTAGACGCAATCTGAGAAATTGGTCCCAATAATTTGGTCACGGAAGCTCTCCAGATTTTACTCTTTGCGTATTTTACTATATCAGAGAACTTTCTAATCGAATCAAAAAAACTTTTGCACACAATTATAAAATTCATTTATCCAAAGATTCATTTATCCATGCAAAAAAAATAATTTTTTGTAAATATTAGTCATTTTTATTATTTTATTTAATGATGGTCAAAAAAGTTTTGAAGTGTAAGATATACAAGTTTTTGCATCTTTTTAAAGAATACGATTTTATGTGACAAAATTGTATTTTTTTTAGTTAAAAAATTTTTGAGAAATTTAATTTCAAATAAGTCAGATATTTGGTAATAAACAGTAAAAAACAATTTGCATTAAGGGGCTCAAATTTTAGAGCGCTCGTCAGACCAAACTAGAGGGACCATATTTCCCAGATTACGGCTATCCTATATTTTGGAGGTCAGAAATCCGAATCCGTCGAAAAAAAGGCATGTTTTTTCAGCGAATCATTAGATCAAAAGTTATTCAGGGTGGTGCGTTTTTTATTCTAAGCGCACGGTCCGGGAAACATCCCTGAGGCTTATCCGAATACATGCCATCGAAATTTTAATCCCCTGCAGAGGAGATGGCTTTCCTGCTTTGGTAGCCCAACGAACTGCACGCGAAGTCGAGCTTCTTACGGTAGAAAAGTTTAACGAGGACCTAACCGCGCATCCTCGGTCTCTACACAGGCTGATCAAAGTGGTCACCCATCCACTTACTGACCGCAGCCAGAGATGCTTGACTTCAGTGTTCTACTGGGAACCGTGCCTTTGCGATAAGTTCACTAAGTGACCCACTCTCTCCTTGTAAGTTATAAGTTGTCTATGTATATTCGAATATGACTAACACTTCACGGCGTACAGAACAGATTTGAGACAAAAATAAGAATTTAAAATCAAGAAAAATAGTAAAAACCTATATTTGTTATACACATATGTTATTGATATACATTCCTTTGATATACACTGGTGAACAAAATTAAGAGATGGAAAGCATTTTCGTCACATTTCTCTAAAAATACCGCACAGTTGATTGCCATATATGGTCACTGTAGCGCTATTGACCCTGAGATAAGTTTACGTATTCTTGTGGGCGTTGCTAAGCCAGCAGGAGTTATAAAAGTCCGGATCGAGCTGTTCATCTCATTCCACTCTTCAACACAGTTGAAGATTTTAGTGCATTTTTTGAGTAACCTTGTTGTTTCTTTCTGGTTTTTAAGTGAAAATCATCGTTTAGACGAAGGTATGAGGTGGAGAATTGTGGGTAGACTTGAGGCAGGCCAGTCCCAAGCTCAGATTGCTAGGGAATTGGATATAACACCAAGCGTCATTTCCAATTTGTGGAGTCAATTTAAAACTAGTAGGACAGTATGCAGACGACCAGGACAAGGTCACCCGAGGGCTACAACGGCCAATGAAGACCGGTATTTGTTCCTTTCAGCTAAGCGCCAGAGGACGGCTGCAGCCACTCAATTGTCTAGGCTATTGTCTTCGCGGCTGCTACAGGAACATCAATTTCGTGTAAGACAGTTTCCAGGAGACTCCATGAAAGAAGGCTGTATGCCAGGAAGCCCGTTATTTGCATTGCACTCATTCCCTCCCACAAAAGAGAGCGTGCAGAATGGTGCAGACAACATCAGAATTGGACACGGCTTCAATGGGCTAATGTTCTCTTCACCGATGAGTCCAGATTCAGTCTACAACCTGATTCTGGACGGTTATTGATGTGGAGGGAACCTGGAACCCGATACCATCCCAGCAACATTATCGATAGCGACCATTATGCTGGTGGAGGACTCATGGTTTGGGCAGGGATCATGCAAGATACCCGCACACCGCTCCATATGTTTCACAATGGTACCGTGAATACCTAGAGGTACTGGCAGGAGGTCCTAGAGCCCTATGGGCGTCTTTTCAGGGGCGCTGTTGGCCCTGAGTTCATTTTTATGAACGACAATGCGTGACCACATAGGGCTCTCATGGTTGATGAGTATCTGGAAGGCGAGGATATTCAACGAATGGATTAGCCAGCAAAATCCCCTGACCGGAATCCTATTGAACTTTCTTGGGATGCTCTTGGGGGAACTATTGCGATGCGCCAACCTCCCCCAGAACCAGTCTGGAGTTAAAAATTGCTCTGGTGGAAGAATGGGAGGGTCTTCTGAAATTCCTCCTTAACTCCCTTATTAACAGCATGCATACTCGTTGTGCACGCTGTCTGTCTGTCAGGGGTGACCATACTCCATACTAGAAACAACACACACTGTGCAAGCCTCACTTTTATTGTCATCTTTTATCCTTAAGTTCAGATTACATTGGATTTATTGGCAATAGGTCTTGCCAGTCAATAGCACTTTCATTTTTGTTTTGCATGCTTTATTATCATGGAATAAGCTATATACATACCAAATTTCATTTATTTATATTCAGTATTTTTGAGATATTTGGGGAAATGTCTTCTATCTCTTAATTTTGTCCACCAGTGTATTATTTTCATATTTCGTAATTGATATTATTCTCTGGTTGATTACAGGAAAAAACAAAAAAATTTAATTTTAATTTTTCTATATTTCTCATTGTTGGTGATCGATTCAAACTTGAGTGTATAACTTAATGGAAAAAAATTTAACTAAATTTGCACTCTTACACTCTTATTGTTGTTGTTACTTAAGCCACTTGCCAATCCGCAAGCCAGCTTGAAATCAGTGAGTTTTTAACGTAGAAGTTGTGTCTCTGATTGTTGTATGTAAAGGCCGTGTCCAGTCCGAAGGGGTCGGGGTTCGATCCTCGACTCCGCTAAGACCCGCCGAGTACATGCGATGTACGCTCTCATGAAATCAGTGGAATCTCAAAATCCTGTAATCGGTCGTTGAGCAGTAACATGGCTACATGGATCTGGAGGAAATAGGTGAAGTGGCCTCTCGAATTGAGATTGCATGTACTCGAATCATCCTCGGGGATTTTTCTAAGACCGTCGACAATAGAACAGTGACGTAAATAAAACCACCTCTAGTACCTCTATGGTATGTAAATATTAAAATAATAAATTAGATTTAAACTTTTATGAAAAAGATTATATATAAATATTCGGATTTTTTCCATAAAATGAACACTGAGAATTAGTTGTAAGCATAACAAATAAATTAGATTTAATCTTTTATGAAGATCTTTAGATTTAACTCTGACGATGGATAATTGTTGATATATTTGTATAAATATATTAGTAGTTTAAAGTCATTGAGCTACAAATAATGATATAAATTAAACTTACGTATAATTAGCTTGTTTTATTACATTTATAAAGTTTCTGAAAAATGCTAACACTTTCGAAATTTTTTCAAATGCAGGAAGGAAACTCAGCAAGATACAACAGTCAGCACAGACTACAGTACAACTGTGGATACTACAGGCGTCACAGATTTATTTGGTAAATAATCACTCACTGCTTCCGCCAAAGACCATAAATATTGTAAGAGAAATACAACGAAACTCGCATTTTCTTTTCATACACTATGCGGTTTACTAATCTTGCGAAAATGACAAAACTATAAGTTATAGGGAAGTACAAAACTTCATACGTAAATTAAGATATAGCTCAAAGAGATAATGGATTTTTTTCTAGCTTAGAACCATGAGGATTAAAAAGAATACGCCATTGATATATTCCCCTCTTATGAATAAAACAGGGCTCGAAAAACAGCCCGTCCGCCCGTCCTCGGCGGTCGAAAATTCCCCGCGGACAACGAATTTCTCGAATCCGGCGTCCGCGCGTACGGCCATTTCCCCGTTAATGTTCGTGATACATTTTCAATTTTTGTTATCTTACAGGAGTCTAACCCCTCACTTCTAAAATGACCCTGAAATGGAATTGATGTTTTCTGTGTCTGGGAGTACTGCAGCGGTTGAAAGCGGCTTTTCAGCAATGAACTTACAAAAAAACAGATTACGTACTGGTCTTAAACAAGAAGCGTTAAACGCAATTATGAACATTTTACCTAAATGGAAAACCCCTTTCAGATTTCTGTGCAGAAACCTCGGCAAATTATTGGCTTGATTGTGGAACTGGCAAACGTCATATTTGATTCATTTAAAAAACGCAGTAACCTCGGATAAATTGACATTCTAGAAAACTTGATCTTTGTCATTTAAATTATTTCATAAAAGAAATAAATTATTTCATAAAAGAAATACTAGATTACTATTAGTAACCTAGCATTTCTTTTATTACTGTATAATGTAATCCTAGTAACTACTAATTCATTGTGCAATTTATATAAATGTTTGTAATGAATAAGAGAAAATTATATTTTTATTTATTTAAAAGCTACGGGTTAGTTTCAAAGGAGGACGGATACGTTGTTGGACAAGCCGCCCTCGGGGACGGATAAAATTTCTGAATTTTTTCGAGCTGAATATTATACTGCTATTGTAAATTTTCCGTGTTGCTTAACACCGAAAATGGTGGCAACTTGTTTACGTTTAAACTAGTGTAACGGATTAATACCAAAAATCCCGATATTTCAATACAAAAAAACAATACCCTTAGAGTTCGATTAAACCTAAAATCATCTCAGAGGGATTTCACAAAACCAATTTCGATGTAAAGTAGTTGCCACCATTTTTGAAGTTTGAACATACTAAATTTTTTTGCGGAGTGTGCAATTTTTATAATTAGGAAGAAATTGTAAAATACGAGGGTTGTCCAAATAAGATGTAGAATCTCCGCGGTGTTTCACAAAACCAATTTCGATGAAAAGTAGTTGCCACCATTTTTGAAGTTAAAACATACTAAATGTTTTTGCAGAGTATGCAATTTATACAATTAGGAAGAAATTGTAAAATACGAGGGTTGTCCAAATAAGTTGTAAACCAGCTTATCGTTATGATACCACTTTTCATCTATAAATGCTAATCCATTACCGTTAAATGATCCTTTTGTAGCCTATAAGGTCATTGTAAAATTAAAATACACACTACACTCTTACATGCCACCTCCCCTTACAACCTTATATTATAATGACATATTCCTTATTTAAGCACTCATTAGAAACGTTCATTATAATATAGCGATCGGGCTTATATCAATGCGAAAATAATTATAAACTACTCTGCTTTCAAAACAAAATGTTTCCCTTAAATAAATAAATATTAATTGACGTAGCTAAAATTTCCGTAAAATTATCGCTCATACCGCGCATTGATTCTGACACATATTTGCTAAAGAAAAAAGAACCGTTACATACAAGATTCTCTTATCTTCGGTGCTAAACTTGAGTATATGTATATGTGTGCGTGCGTGTGTGGATGTAATACAAAAATTATAAATACTTTTGTATTAATGAAAGCATTAAAACTCTTTCGTTTTCATAAAATATCTTTGGTAAAGGATAAGGGTAGAAATTCTATTTTGTGACTTCAAGGTTGAAAACTTACCAATGAATAATAATTATATTTATATTTCAAAAGAGGAGTTATTTTAAAATCTTTCACTTCCATATAAGAAAGGATTAAACGATTTTCTATGAGTAATAAATAATTTTGATGAGGAGTAAGAATACAGGGAAGACAATATGACTGGCCTTTTCACACATTTTAATTATCGTATAAAACGGAGGAGCAATGGTTTTTGGTGTTTCATATTTGCCAACTAAACTCCGTCGGATCTGACTGGAACATTGTCTCCCCCTCTCCATCTGGGAGAGCGGGGATGAGATTTCTGCTTCACCATCGATTACTAAATAAAAGCTTGTGCACAACATGGGCTGATTATTCCTGTAATTTTTACTAATAATTAACCAAAAATATCGGAGTTGTTGCCCTGATATTATATATTATATATATTAATATATATATATATATATATATATATATATATATATATATATATATATATATATGTAAATGCCTTGGTTACCATCAATAAAGTCCAGCAACACAATTAAATAATTATGCTTATTCTTTAATAAAAACATGAGTCACACAGACTCTTAAACAATTAAGATAGAACCACACAGGTTCCAGTTTCACACAGAAACATATTTCACTTAACTAATATCATAGTCACTTAGAGTCTTAACCACTAAGGTTACCAGTTTCACTTAGAAACAATATCAACTGACTAACTCTTCCTTTGCATCGAGAAAGGTCCAATACATTCTTGTTCCGGCGAGCGACATCTGGCGGGATAACATAGAGGCTGTTATCTCGCTTATTACATATATATATATATATATATATATATATATATATATATATATATATATATATATATATATATATATATATATATATATATATATATATATATATATATATATATATATATATATATATATATATATGTGTGTGTGTGACCCCGTTGAAAACAATCTCATAATTGTAAACTCTTTTTTTGTCTTGGCTTACTAAAAAGAATTCAAGATGCTATTCAGTTTCATTCTTATTTTTTTTTCAGATATTTCATCATATTGCATCATTAAAAAAGATTGGATGCCTGTTCATTCTCTCGTGGATAATAATCCTCGTTTCCTAGTAAAGACAAAAGAGGAGGCTCAAAAAATTTGTCAGACAAAAAATATGTATTTATACGAGGCCAAACCTCTTTCAGAACTCACGAAATATTTGAAAGACACTAATACATTACAAGGAAAGCAAATGAAAGAAATTTGTAAAGCGCAAAAAAGTAAGCAACATGTATATTTCATATTATGTTTGTGATTTGATAAAATTTTTGATTTTTTTCCATTTTTTTCCTTAATTCTTAGTTATAATCACATTAGAAAAAAAAGATGTTTTCTTCCCCAACCAATAGCAGCTGGAGGTGGCTCTTTAATGGTATGGGAAGCTTTCAGATATGATTTTAAATTAAAACTGACTCTTCCCTTAAGCTGTATGAAAGCTACTAATTACCATGAAAGGCTAGTCATTAATTATTATTTAAATATTAATTTCAAACTTTAAAAAACTTGTTTATTTGTTTTATTATATGTAAAAAATTATTAATATTGTTATTATTATTTTAAATGGGCATCTTTAAGTAAAAATAAGGCATTTTTTCCCATAAGCTAAACAGTGTAAAATAATTCTATTGCCCAAAACAAAAAATCCTTTGGCAATTTTATCTAGAAGGCTATCAACTATTTTTTGAACAATTATCTTAAAATCAAGTGCATATATATTACCGAGTTAGGGATCAATGTAGTTAAAAGAGCAAAGTTTTAAAACTTATCGCATTTGTCTTTGCAAAAAAAATAAATCTGAAAAAAAAGGATATTCTATTTTTTTCTCTTAGTCTGTAGTTCAAAACATGTGTGCTATAATCAAAAACACTCTTGAAAAATAGAAGACAATTATTTTTAAACAACATGAGATATCCTATTTAACGTGGTGTAAAATGCGAACAAAATATGATTTTGAGATAAACGCATTTAAGGACTTAAAATCACTAGTCTATCCTGTGTTACTACCTTGCACAAAAACTACTATAACTATGTAAATTAGTGGCTGGGTGGCGCAGTTGGTTTGTCGTCGGCGTTCTGAGCCCAAGTCTGCGGGTTCGATCCCTGGCCCAGACACCGGATTTTCGGAATGCTGAAAATCCTCAGAGGCCATGATTATGCGGCATGTAAAAGATCCTTGGAGTGCCTTATTGGCTCTTGGCATTACCGGCAAAATTAAATTCCTAGTGCACTTTAGCATCCAAATAGAGTCTCGGTGCTGCCATCTAGTGTTGCAGAAACTGGACGACCAATTTAACATGACCAACGGTATCTCACCCACTGTGGTGGTCCTGAAAGAGTCGATACCACCTCTGGAGAACGCACTAGGTCTGCTCTTCGGCAAGACCGATTGTGCAGCTCATTGGAAAAGAAAAAAAAAACTTTGTAAATAAACGGAGTAAAAACAAAAGTAAAGAATTTTTAGAAAGCTAAAATTACAGGAGTTCTGAATTTGTAATAAACTCAATTTCAAAAATTTTGCCCGTAATCATGTTTTTGCCACTAGTCAGATACCTGAAGGGGTCTAATGTGCAAATTGCTGAAGTAATTTAAGAAATGAATAATTTTAGTTTCTTTAAACAGGTCATCTTAGTTAATCTGCACATGACTTAGATAATGAGTAATTCTCTTGTGCTAAGCAAATGTCCGTATCACAACAAAAAAACAGACACATAACCGAAACGTTTTATTCGTCACAAAATGATAATAATTAAATAACTATTAAAATTTTTGCTTCAGATGGTTTTTGAAATCAAACTGATATGACACTATTATTCCAGAAAGCTTACAATAAGGTAACAGAAACGTGCGTATGGAGGGACAATTGGAGGGAAAAGAAATCACCAAACCGCATGTGCCAAGACTTCGACTCTTTCAAGAAAAAAAACGCTTTTTTATTCAAGGAAATTGAATTAAAAAATAAAATCTCCATATAACATAAAAACCTAATGGTCTAACACAATTTTCCATTGTTGTTGGTGTATTTTTATTGGCCGGAAAATCACATGGTGGGATCTAGTTTTTCAACATTGATTTCCATATCATTTTGGTTGTCATCAGCATAAACTTAGTGAAAGTCATAAAGGTTTTGCTTTCCTATAAAATTTTTTTGTATCCCTAATTTAAAGGTATTAAGAATTATCATTATGTGGCGTAACTACCACTACAATCATTAAACATCATTTCACTAGTATATAAAACATTCTAACTCAAATAATCTAGGTTACCTATTGATAGGTCAAAGTTGACATTGTCGAAAGCTCCTCGTCCACATTGGTGACCCGGACGTGATATAAACTTAAATCTAAAGTATAACTTATGCGCATGTATCAATTGTTATTAATTTATATTATGTCCCTTTCAAATGACCAGATAGAAATTTTATAGGATAAGTTAATTACAAAAGCAAATTACCATTCTACTTCGCCGCAGCAGCATCTGTTACATATTTGCTGTTACCTAATTGTAAGTGTTCTAGAATCAAACTGTAATATCAGTCTGATTTTAAAAAACTTTCAGTAAGCGAACATTTGAAAATTTATCATTTTATCTTTTTACTATATTTCAAATTACGTCTAAAACGTTTCTGTTATGTTCCTCATTTTGGTTCTGACGCAAACATCTTTCTTGACGTTTTTGTAATCAGCAGATAAGTTACTCCCAACGTTCAATTACGTTTTTACAACCACGGAAACAGTATTATCTCATGTTTTTTTGTAGCATAACTGCTACATTTGGTGCTAAATGGGAAGTATGCATTATTTAAATTTTAATGATTGATCTATTTTTCTTTTTTGCTACCTCTATACGTTGCAATAACGTAAACTGACTCTATTCTTTTATTTGTAGCTTTAATATTTTTTTGTAGCATAACTGCTACATTTGGTGCTAAATGGGAAGTATGCATTATTTGTAATTTTTAATGATTGATCTATTTTTCTTCTTTGCTACCTCTATACGTTTGCAATAACGTAAACTGACTCTATTCTTTTATTTGTAGCTTGTAACGCTTTTTTTGTAGCATAACTGCTACATTTGGTGCTAAATGGGAAGTATGCATTATTTGTAAATTTTAATGATTGATCTATTTTTCTTCTTTGCTACCTCTATACGTTTGCAATAACGTAAACTGACTCTATTCTTTTATTTGTAGCTTTAATGTTTTTTTGTAGCATAACTGCTATATTTGGTGCTAAATGGGAAGTATGCATTATTTGTAAATTTTAATGATTGATCTATTTTTCTTTTTTGGTACCTCTATACGTTGCAATAACGTAAACTGACTCTATTCTTTAATTTGTAGCTTGTAATGCTAGTAATGTTTTTTGTAGCATAACTGCTACATTTGGTGCTAAATGGGAAGTATGCATTATTTTTAAATTTTAATGATTGATCTATTTTTCTTTTTTGATACCTCTGTACGTTTGTAATAACGTAAACTGACTCTATTCTTTTATTTATTTTTTAGCCGGAAAAACCAAAGTATATTTTGAGAGTTTTATAACAAACGAGAATCGTTTGTTTTATGCTACTAAGTATCCGGTAGAAGTATACGAAGGAATTGCGGGATTTACAGAACGAGCTTATTTGAGGAAATATAATTTGATTTTTGCCTGGGATGAAAGGAATGCAATCATGCTCGTGAAAAATGAATCACTGATTCTGATTCAACATGTAACAAAGCCTGTACCTTACTTTTGTGCTAAGCATTCAACACCAGCCATTACACCAGACTGGACTTTTCTTACCAGCACTACACCAAGGTGAGTAATGAATGAAAAGCGTTACTTTGAAAGTTGAATAAGTCCACTTTTAGAAAGCACTTATATAAAAAAATATCTTTTGCCAGAGGATGATATGCCCCTTTCTCCCTAAAACCTTAAATTTTAAATATTTCTAAATAAAGCTTCTAATTTCCATTTTTTTAATCTGGAAGATATCCAGGACCGGGATTGCCTGGTTGGAGGGACGCTGGTCCCACGTTCGTGAGCACGGGAAATCGAATCAACCCGGCCAAAGACTGCCCGAGTAGTAAATGGTGACTGGTGCACGTTAAATCTGTCGGGTCACAAATCCTCCATTTTCCCATAATTAATTATACCTCTGCGGATACTGGATTGGAGATATATTGTTCTCTGGCTCAGGTCAAAATTACGATCTGTGGAGGAATGAAAGGATATATGAATGGGTCGGCACTATAAACGGGTGTGACGTATGGGTGTGGCAGAAATTAAATTCTTGGTTATAGATGGCGCCACTGGAAAACAATAACAATCGCATCCCCTTGACTTAAAGTTCTGCAACAGCAGCAACAGAAGATATCTAGAATAGATTTTTTGAATTTTTTTTTATATTCTACGCAATAAATAATTTTTAGAGTATCACTTATATTGGATCCTTTAACGAAAAAAGTTCCCGCTCACTCAGAGTGTGCAGCCCTCTAATCCTATTTCAGGATTTATCCCGTTTTAACGATTTTGCATTTTTCTTTTTTTAATTTCGATGTAAATAACTGCTGGGAATACATCTTGTATAAGGTATAAAATTTAAGAGAAAAAAATAGGTTGCCATTACTGAGAAAGCTATTACCATTGCCTCCCTCGAAAACGATTTATATTACAGCTAGTTGAATCTTTTTACAACTAGTTGATTTTACAACTAGTTGAATATTTACAACTAGTTGAATAACTAGTTTACAGCTGGTTATTTTGCAACTAGTTCTTTGTGTGGAAGGAATTAAAAAAATAATTAATCAGTAGGAGAGAGTGGGGTCAATTGTAACAGGGTACGATTGTAACAGAGCAAAAATTTCGAGTGTCGGGTTCTAGATTTGGTTCCTAGGTGGTGCACAAGGTGTATTTAACAAATCTACATGTACACCCCTGATGGCAATCATTTTTATGTACTTTTGAAAGAGTTACATCACAAAAGATATTTTCACGTCACGCAAGTACTTTTTTTGGTATTAGAATATTTTATTGTAACAAAGTAATTTTGTTTAAACAAATAAAAATTAGTAACCGAATATGTAAGTGGACACCTTAATTAACATTTCAATAAAAAAAAGATTAGTTTTGCTAATTAACTAGCATTGTTTTTAACAAATGAAGCTGAAATGGCGTCTTGGGGACAATTGTAACAATAAGTAAAGGGACGATTGTAACAGCTGAAAATAAATAATCTTATGTTTACAAACCATTACTTAACTCTTTAAGAACCACCAATAGTTTCCTATAGCATTTATATTATGTTGCATGTGCATCATTTTATTTGTCACCTTACACAGCATAAATTAAAATTTTTAACCCCTTAAAGTTAAAAGTTTAACCCTTTAGGTCGCTGCTCATTATTATTTTTACTCCTAAAATATCACTACTATTTTGATCAATAAAAAAATATATCACAACTATGATAATATGTATAATTAACTATGTTTTAGTTGAATTTATGAACTGTTACAATTGACCCCGTAAGTGGGGACAATTGTAACAAGTGCACGACTGTCAAAAATTGTTAATAACTAATATAATAATATTTAAAATCAGGTATTTAATTTTTCTTCTAGTAGAGGATAGTCTACTTTACTCGTCTGTCAATTAATACTAATAATATATTGGATTTTTTGTTAGTTAAAAATAGTTAAGTAAAAAATGTTACAATTGACACCACTCTCCCCTACTGAACAACACTGCAAAATCCTGTACAAAACTGAAAGGCATATTCCAACGCAATTAAAGTGCTTAGTGGAAGAACCAGGTAAGTGACATTTTAGGGATATTTATGAATAAGTGAAAATAACAAAGCTGTTGCTTCCAATATGGGTATATTAAAGGTAACAGAATTGTTTTTGTTTTCTCTTTAATCTTAACATAACCAATAAACGTTAATTTTTAGTATGCTTGCATAATCTTACTTTCAAATTAGGCAGTGGTAAATAAAATAAGATAAAGAATTATTAGTCCTGCCTTCTAATAAATAAGTAATAAAATAGTAGAGACCACCTTTTTTATTCTCGCCTTAATCATAGCCTATCTGAAACTGCTACTTACCTGGTTTTTCCACTAAGCTCTAGTATTATATGTTGCTCTTCCCAGTGGTTTTCATGGCTTCAGTGGCTTCTATTGTAATTCATCCCATCAGAATAGAGATTAACTGTATTTAGCGTCACTTAGAGTGGTGATATTGCTCGCGGCCACCTCATGATAGTCAAACTTTACCACTCTCAAGAAATTTTCTCTGGGGACGAAGACACATATTCCTATTGCATCGGATTTAAAATTGCTCAGTACTGGTGAATTACCAAATAAATCAATATAATACTTTATGCCTACATTAGTATGTTTAGTACTTATTGTATAAACCCTCAGCATTTGAATTTCGTTCGAAATTCACTTATCAGTGGCAGCAAATTAATGCCGAAAATTTAAAAATAAATAGAATTCTTATAAAACCTTAATAAGGATTTTGTAGCATTTCTCTATCGACCTTTCATTTACTGTTTGAAATATTTATAAGTAGTGGTGGAAAAAGTTCTTTTAATTAATATTTTAATTCATTAAAATATTAATACACTATCTTTGCTATCACGGAAAAAAATATGTTCTGAAACAACGGTAAACCCGTTTTAGAATTCTTATCATAACTGAACCAATTACTATAATATCAGAAGATCGTATTACCGAAATTAATTAAGCATCATCTACGTATTCATGGTTTCCCTAAAGGAATTTATTATTAACTTTTTACCCATAAACTTCACTTTTTAGCACATAGCTCATTTTTTATTTGAATTAATGCATAGTACCTGTAATAATTAAGCATTGGTATCGATAATATGGAGAATAATAATATCCTCAAAATGAATAAGTATCTTTTTCCCATTAGCTTTGCTTTTTTGTAGATAGGTTATTTTTTTATTTCAATTCAACGTCATTAATTAAGCACCATTGCTGTCAATAATAGTATAACAATTTTTTTTAGGTTCCTCTAAATGGCAAAGTAATTTTATTCTAATAATTTTGCTTTTTAGTGCGTAGCTTATTTCAATAGGCATATATTATCTAAATTGATTAAGAATCATTGGCGTCTATACCAGTATGGGGATTTTTTCCGTTTCTCTTAAGCGAATCAGTACTTTTTTCCATTAATTTTGCCTCTAAATACATAACTATATTTTTTTTAACTTTAATTGGGTACTTGCACTTCAAGAAGAAGATAATCACTGATACCCACACATCTGATCTGTGACATCAGAGCCAAATCGTTATAAATATCATTAATAAACAAAATGGCGTGTTAAAGTCGGACTAAGTTTTTCAGCACAAGTTAGAATGTTAACTAATGTGAAGTTGAATAAATACAGCACCGTATCTCACATTAAATTTGTTGAAATGGAATTCTTTCTTCCGACGTCTTTATCTTAACTTATTTTTTTTACGTATTTTACTGTTACCGATATCTATTTTTGTTTCGTGTAACTTCGATGCTTAATTAGTTTGTTTATGTTCCACATGACTTCGTGCCTGTCTTTGTGTTAAATAAGAAATCTTTGTGAAAGAATCTAGAATGTGTCATTTAAGGGAATTATTTCTTGACGGGCTTAACCCCTAAATGTTGTTTTTACCTTTATGCACAGGGATCACACCAAACCTTGGGGACTGGTTTACAGTCCTCCAAGTACCTAACCTTGGTACCTTAGGTCGATAAGACCCCTAACCCATTTAGTGGTTTCGTTCTGGTTACTCCTCTGACGAAACCACGACCAGAGGAACGAGCCCGGACGTAAACCAGCCCCGCTTTTAACGACCACGGGCCCGCCCGCCTCACTTGTGTCGGGGGGACGCTAACTCGACCTTGCGTGTCACTACACGGCTTGCCTGAGCTGGTCCCTACCTTCGTTTTCTAGGGAACTCCCTAAAGGGTGGTTTTTCGAGTCCAAAATTGGCCCCACCGTTCTGATGAGCAGTGCAAAGTTTTTTAACGTCTGACTTCTATGCTCAACGGACTGACGTCGGGGACGACTTTAACGCGCCAACGCTGTGCTAGGCGACTCCATCCTTTGACCAACAAGCAGTTGGCCGGGAAATTTCTCGCCCCTTCGAGAGTGTTCTTATGAACGCTTCTACGAAGAGTCTTTCCTTTTCGGCAATCATTGGCTCAGAATATCTGTAGAACCAACGACTGTCTTAGCCCTTGAGCGAAGTCACTGCATGGATGTCTCGCTCGACGACAAGAGACCGTTCCATATCTGCGTTCCGAACCACACTATGACTCGAAGCACTTGGAAACGTCACTGTGACTCTTCAAAGAGCACTCCGTTTTCTGCTACCTTCAGCTCCCAGCCCATGTTCGAGGGGTACGAGTTTAGGAGCTTCAGGCACCCTCCGGACGGGACGGGGACCCAAACGGATACGTCCGGAGGACTGGTTTACAATATGTTTATGGAAGCTAGCCTTCTTCTCCGATGAATATTCTCTGACTCGAATGTCTTACCATTATGCAAATTTTCTATCACTAAGCCGATACACAGTTATTAAAGCAAAGATTTAACCAGTTTATAAAGTCCTCTGCTTAAATTTTCAAATGCCTTTTCCTCTATTGACTAGCTTTATTATTTTAATTATTAGTGGTACACTTTTAAGGTGTACCACTACCTTGTTGTACACCTTGATACACCTTGTTGTATCATCCCCAAATGAATTTCCCAAATCATGCATTATCCTTGTAAGTTCTAAGGTGGCCCTGATATAATTGCATTTTTACGGCAGATAGGAGACAGGAGACAAAAAATATATAAAAGAAATATAGTTTTAACCCGTTTAATTATACATTTATATTTTCTGTTATTGTGCAATATTAACCTGTTTATTTATGAAATAAAGCTAAAAAATTTATTTTTAACTTTTCCACATTTCTCATGGTTGATGATCGATTTAAATTTGAAAATAAAACTTTAAATTCAAAAATTTAGATTTTTCACTCAATTTGTACTCATATTTTTATATTTAAATATAATAATCAAACTTAGCTATAAACTTTTATTCAAGACATTAGCTTTAAACACTTAGATTTTTCCACCAAATTAGACGCTGATAATTAATTGTAACAATAAACAAATAAATTTTACAGTTTTTTGATATTTTTTTTACTTTACAAACAAATTAGATTTGAGCTTTTATGCAAAGCTTTAGATTTCACTTCGATAGACAAAAATGTTTAACACATTTGAACTACGTTTATAGATTACAGACTTTATTGCTTTCATTGAGCTTAAAATAATATAATTTAAACCTCTATATTAATAACTTTATTTTAATATTTTTATTTACTCTAACACTTTTGTATTTGTTTCAAATGCAGAAAGGAGACTCAGCAAGATACAAAACTCAGCACAGGCTTCGATGAAACTCTGCCAGACACTACTGACGTTACAGATTTGGAAGGTAAATTAACACCTCACTGCTTTCGTCAAATACCATAAAAATTGAATGTGAAATACAATAAAACTTAAATATGCATTTAATCTTTACAAAACTGCATTTAAGCTTAAATTTAAATCAGTGAACTATTGAAATATGGAAAAGAAAATGCAATTCTCAGTTTATTTTCAACATTCATCTTTAGTGCTTGTTAAATGTCGACATTCCCTGATGTAACTGAGAAATAAGAATATCTGGTAAATATTCAAACTATGCTACTATCACCATTAATTGTCAGCATTTTCCAGATTTTGATCTTTTATGGTGGTAAATATGTTATCGTTGATGAAAGGAATTAAAGAGAGAAACAAGATTTTTTTGCTGAAAAAAACAGGAATAAGATAAGTAACTCTCATGCGCAAATGAAGTACCAGATGAAAGCTAAGTTCTTCGTGGAAACCTCTGCCTCACAGTGGCTTATCAGAGTTGGCCGTTGATTACAGTAATCGATTACAACTGTAATTGATTACAGATAATTACAGCTATGTAATCAATTACTTGTAATCACGATTACAAGTAATTAATTACTTGTAATCGTGATTACAACTTTCAAAAAATTTTGATAACAGCTGTAATCATGATTACAATTTTGATTACAGTAATCAATTACTTATAATCACAATTACAAGTAATCAATTACTTGTAATCGTGATTACAACTTTCAAAAAATTTTGATTACAGCTGTAATCATGATTACAATTTTCATTACAGTAATCAATTACTTGCAATCATGATTCCAAGTAATTGCGATTACAAGTAATCACAACAAAAACGATTACGAGTAATTATGATTACAAGTAATCAAAATATATGATTACATGTAATCATGATTACATGTAATTTGATTACATGTAATTGTGATTACTTGTAATCAAACTATACGATTACAAGTTATTACGATTGTATACTATAGTCAAATTTTTTATGTAAGTATTCATGTGTTTACATATTTTAATGTACATAGAATGTACGCACGCATGAACGTACAATTTGCGATTCCTATACATACAATGTATGCGCAAACATTGTTTGTACGTACAATATTCATAATTATATTGTGATATACTTAATGCAATGCGCATATGCTTAGTACATATAATTATGCATTTATGATAAATGTACGCATGTATGTTCGTTTGTACAAAAGGTAATGTTTTGTATCTTTGTATGCATAGACAATGTATGTATGAACATATATGAAAATAATGTTTATGCGTTTGCATGCTTTTATGTACTTAAGTACATATATTGCATAAATTTACGAAATAGCAAGTATATACAATGTGCGTATGTATAAGAAAATTGTACGTATTTAAGTACAATATGTAAGAATGTTATTTAAATGTGCAATCTATGCACATAGTTGCGTAAATAAAATTCGTACATGTATATATGCATATTTATATGTACATCGATATATGTGCACGCAAAGTATGTACTTATGTACAGCTTACGTATGTACTTGTATAACTACATACTTTGTTAATACTTATGCGCATGTAATGCATGGATGTACAAAAAATAGTTATATGCACAATGTACGCATGTACATACAACGTATACATGTACATAATTACAAGTAATGTACAAATACATGCGAACATTTAAATATATGTAATTACAATATACACATACATTGTGCATACATTAAAAAAATTTATATGAGTAAAGTTATTAAAATTTGTTTTAAAATTTATTCTAAGGCATATGAAACTCGACCTCATATTTTTTAGAAAGCAAACGATAATTTTATTTTGAATTTCTAAATATTAATTCCACACATAAAAGTTACCGTTTTTCTTACCATTTAAAAAATTTCTATGAATCATGCATTATGTTATAAAAAAAAATAAATCTGTATAGTCAAACATTTCATGAAAATACCTGAAAATAATTTTTTATTCAGACAATTTCAAAATGATATTGAACATTAAAAGCTGAAAACTTAATTTAAATATCGTTTGATTTTGTCATTTAACTTGCTTGAGTCATTAAAAGTTAACTTACATGCATTTTATTTATTGCATTTTACACATATTTAGACATAAATGTAATGTACATATGTATACGTGTAATGTATGTACGCATGTACAATGTACATGCATTCATGTATTGTACGTGCATATATAGTACATATGGATATGCATACATGGAACATACGTGTATTGTATATGTGTGGATACATGCATTGGACATATATACATTGCACCATATGCATAGATAGGGATAGAATGCATGTACACATGTAAAATTTGTACGAAAGAATTATGCCCAATATATTTATGCACATATGTACTGTATATGTACACACATATGTACATTATATGAACGCTATATGTTCATTTCATCACATGTACATTATATGAATATACATCTGTACGCTATATGTATATACATCTGTACAATACATGCATCTCAAATGTGTGTATGTACGCACGTTATGCATGTATATATGAATATATGTAAAATATAAATACGCCCAATGTACGTACAATCGTACACAAATGTATTATGCATATTTGGATACATACATTGAGCATGAACATATTATGTATATGTACATAAATACACTGGACATGCATATCATGTATATGTATGCATACATATATTGTACATCCTACAGATATACCTATATTGTACATGCATACATATATTATACTGTTCATAAATAAATTGCACATGCATGCATGGGACATACATTGTACAGACAATGTATGTATGTTCGTACAAACACAAGTACTTGTATATACATGCGTACATGAACATAGATATACATTTTGCATACACAAATATTTGCATAAAATTCATATATTCATTGTGCATAAATGTACATGTCTACATTGTTTGCATATACATACGTAACTATTATCTATATACATACGTACATATATTTTATACCTACAATATAAGTGTATGTACATGTGTGTGACACTAAAAAGTCTAAACATATGTACTAGATAAAATCATATGTACATACATTTTAGTTACGTTCATTTGTACGTATACAAATACGTACAAAATGCAGTACATGTTAATACGTGCAAAATGTATCATTATAAAATACATTCTACTATCTACTGTAAAATATAATCATTTATCAGAATACAATAGTCTTGTAATCGTGTATTTAGATTACATGTAATCATAATTACATGTAATCAAATTACTTGTAATCAAATTACATGTAATCATGATTACATGTAATCATATATTTTGATTACTTGTAATCATAATTACTCGTAATCGTTTTTGTTGTGATTACTTGTAATCGCAATTACTTGGAATCACGATTACAAGTAATTGATTACTGTAATCGACTATGTAATCATGATTACAGCTGTAATCAAACTTTGTAATCACGATTACAAGTAATTGATTACTGTAATCAATATTGTAATCATGATTACAGCTGTAATCAAAATTTTTGAAAATTGTAATCATGATTACAAGTAATTGATTACTGTAATCAAAAAATGTAATCGATTACATTTTTGGCCAACTCTGTGGCTTATGACGTCATAAGACATTGGCGCTATGATCTCGTTTGTGTAGAGGTACCTCATTTGTTCATCGAAGTTTGTAGCATAAAGATGTTCTGATGCATCGCAGCCAGGGATTAAAATAGGGGTTATCTGCCTTTATATCTATGATCGTAGCCTAGTCCAGTCTTTGTTCTTTGAATTTCTTTGTTCATCGTTTGCATGGCCTGTCGTTATGATCTAGTCTAGACAATGCCCCAAAATGGCTGTAAGTCGGAAGACTCAAGGAAAGTTGGAAGTCTACCTGTTAAACGGACCTCAGGTTTTCGAGAAAAGTGGCGTCCACTTTATGGAAACAGTTCACAGAGGCAGGAACTAACTATCATGATAAGCTAGAATACTTAGTGAGAAGTAATCAAAATCTTCTAAGAAGAGCGCCCACCGTGTTATTTTGGGTGGTAGATCTTTTTTGTCATTGTCTTTTGAAACGCTGTCGTTATTTGCATCGCAATCTGTATATATTTGGAATTTTGTGCCCATGAGATAGTGTCGAACTTTTTTTAATGCTGTTAACTATCGCTAAAACTTCTAATTCGTAGCTGGAATATTTCTCTTCTTGGGGAGAAGTTTTACGACTCATGTATTGTACGGGATGGAAATTGTTTTCAGAGTCCTTTTGAAGGAGTATAGCACCAAATCCTTTAGCACTGGCATCACAGTGGAGTTGTAATGGGGCACTTTGCTAATAAAAATGTAAAACAGGTTTGGATGATTTTTTTTGTTTGGCCTAGCCTTCTTGTTCGTAACACGATAGGTTTATCCTCAGAAAGAATTATTTTCATTTGTAAGTTTATATCTTTAATTTCGTTTGGCTTATAAGATTTAATAAGTTGTTCAATTTCAGTGCGCGTATCGGACTCTAAATGAGATAAATCAGCATCGGTGAAAACTATATTTATATTAGATAAACAATAATTTGTATTTTCAATAAAAGCATTTTTAATCTCTTTATTTTCCGGATTTCAAGAATTAAAATCGTTTGTTTCCGTTTCGGCAGACGAAAACATATCGGTTTTGTTTTTGTTTACATCGGAAAAAGCACGTTGATCTGTGTTTACATTGAATGTCACGCAGCGATCACATGTTTGAGCAGTATCCGTTTTCCTATTAGACGCAGACGTCACTGAATCAGACTCATTTATTTATTTTTTTTTTCTAATAAATTTTGATCGGAAGTATTTTTGCATTTACATAATAAATTTTCGGTTTCATTTTGAGAAGAGAGTGATTCATTATTCCCAAAAAAAGAGCTCTTGCCTTCAACTAACTGACACCATGGTATTATATTTTGATCAAATCTTTTTTTAGAAATTGGCTGAGAAAAATGGTCATTTTCCCAATTGTAAATGAAAGAATTAATTTGGTTTTCATTTTTAGACATTGAGTTTAAATCGAAAGTATTTTTTTGTTCATTTTTATGCAAAGGAAATTTAGTTTTAGAATAAGGAGAAATCATATTTTCTTAGGAAATTTGATCAAATTCTTATTTTTATTCGTTCAAATCATCCAAAATATTTGGGGGAATTATTAAATCACAATAAAGATTTTTACAAACAGCTGCCGTTACTGTTATGTGATTTCCACGAAAACTTGGAAGCGCTAATTTTATTCTTGTTCTCATTCTCGTTCAGTTTGTACTTCATTTCCGAAAGTACAAGTTAAAAGAACAGTTCCGACGCTTTTTGTTTTGGAAACAATTAAGTGATCTCGGACGCATACAATATTAGCTTCAGAATCTACTAATGATTTATTTAGTTTATCATTTACAAAAATATTTTCATATAGTAATTCATTCTTAGATTCATTAAATATTTTCGCTTCGACTTTGCAAACAGGGTCTCGATTTGTGTTAAATCTACGATTTAAATAAGTTTCGTTTCTGTGAAAGCTTCATGGATTATTTCGTGATTGGTAATCTGTAGAATTTTTCTCATATGAATTACGTATAAGGCTTTGAAATGAGTTATTTTTTTGCTTGTTGTTGAACGGTTGTTGACGGTAGTGTTTTATTTCGGTAAAAGATTTCCGTTTCGAAGCAAAATATACATTGCATTCTTTCGCGAGTTTAGTTGGTTTAACCCTATCGCGCCTAACGGGACACATGCGTCCCAAGCAAATTTCAAAAAAACCTTTTGGGACAGAAACGCTTCTTTGTCTAATGGGAGACTTTCCCACTACTAGTCCTGCCAATATTTTTGAAAGTATTTTCATTCACAGAACATAGATGTCACTACCGTACATAATGCTGCCCTACTCATAGTTTATGCTACAAAAATTGCTCTGTTATAAAAAAAAACTCGTCGCGAAAGGGTTAAACCAAGTTTCGTTAGGCGTATCGCAATATGTTGTTCCGCTTCACAATCGAGGGTAGAAAACAATTTATCGGCTGTCATTAATTCGCACAAGCTTTTAAAATCATTAACGTTACGTAGGTTGCAATAGTATTCAAAAGCACTTGTCAATCTTGACGAAAATTGTACGCGTGATTCATTAGGTAATCGTTGAGCTCTTCGTAATTGATCAAGCATTCCTGGGGTGTTGGTTGAAATTCTCGCAATATAATATTTTTAACTTTTTCGTAATCTTGGAGTTCGTTCTCCGAAATGTAAAGTTAAGTACTATTCGCTTTTTCACCTAGATCATTAATTAATATTTCCGATTTGAATTCTGACGGAAAATTTTTGGTTGTAAACGCGCATTCCAAAGAATGAAAGAATAAGTTAAAATTTCCGGGTTCAGTAAGAATCGGCATACTAAGTGTTTTAACTGATTTAATTAGACTTTCGAAATCTAAAGATGATGTTCTAATTATCGCGTTTCGGAATTATTTTGATTTGAGCCGGAGTTGATTGATGATTTCTTATTCGCTTATTCGATTTCTTTTTCGATTTGGGCTAACTTGATTTTTTTCTTTTGCGGATTGTTCCTTTCTTCGACGATTAAATAAATTTATGTCTTTAACAAATTCTGGTTCATTTTTGAACGTATCAGTTTTTTCTATAAGTTCTTTTAAACAAATAATAGTAGCATTATCTGGAACAACTGTTCCTAATTCCTTGACGGCATGATGTAAATCTTCTTTTTCAGCATTTCGATACATGCTTAATAATAAAAAGGATTGATCCGAACTGGTTTGAAGATATCGGTGTTTGTTGATGACGTTGATATTTGGCCTTTTCGCTTACACAAGCTATCCGTTTGTTGAGATAAGTATTCACAAATGGTTATATAGAATGTCACAGTTTCACTACGACGATACGAGCTCACTTTTATCGTTGTTGACGTTGAATGCGATGACTTATGTAGCGGAGAAGTATCGATCTCCTAGTTCGTTGAATGTCGATGAAGATATTTCTTAACTGTGGACGGGAAATTGGTTACACAGGCAGTGGAATTGGCTTTTGTTGGGAAAAATACAAAAAGTCAATAGCACTTGATTGAAAAAAAATTAAAAAGCTGCAGTTTTAGTTGAGGAAAAAAAATGTTTCTATGCAATGTCCCACAGTTTATGTAATAAAAATGTTTTTTGGAATTATGTAATAAAATTTAATAAAAATGTCCCATGGTTTCATCATATCAGCTGATATGGATGTGAGATTTGGGCCTTCATGTCTTCCAACCTTCTTGACATCATATCTGTCATAGGGTCAAAAGCTCACAATTTCGTGAAAACCGAAAAATTTTGGTCGAAGTTTGCACCTACACCAAATTGGGTTTTTTCTCTTTTTAACGCCCAATAGACAAGACAAATTTCATTCCATTCAAAGATTTATTCATATTTTTTTCAGATTTCACATTCAATTGCATCATCAAAAAAGACTGGCTTCCTATTGAGCACTTGCTAGCTGGAAATTATTATTTTACGAAAAAGAAATACAAGGAAGCTCAACGATTGTGTAACTCGAAAAATAAGCATTTGTACAAAACCAAATCTCTAATTGAATTAGAGGCGGATCTGCAAGCAACTAAAATATTACAAGGAATGAGAATTAAAAGAGCTTGTAAACCAAGTAAGTAACATCAATATTTCTAATTATGTTAGTAATTTGATGAAAATTTTTCCGTTATTTCAGTTTTTGCTTGAAATCTTAGTTTTAGTTTTAAATAGAGAATGGAAAGAACAGTCACTGAGACATATTAAAGAGTCTAAACATTTTTTCTTAGCAAAATGTTTGATTTTTTGAAAAAACAAAAATATACCTGATTTATTTTCAGCAATTTGACACCAAATGTAAAATAATACTCGAAATTATTCCATAATTGCAGCAAAAATATTGAAACCCTTTCACCCAAAGCAGAAGATAACACCTACACTATCTACCAATAAGTATTTCGACACGTGTGATTGAAAAGAAAAATGAACTTTAATCATAATCAATAGTTGGTAGAGCCTCCACGCGAGGTATTTTCTTCCACTCGGTAATGTAAGTTTCACATGTAAGTTTCTTCACCGATTTTGGACGGGTGATCCAACCCTTAATTCGGTGATCCAACTCGTCCCAGAGGTTCTCGATAAAGTTCAGGTCTGGATTATGGGCAGGCCAGTCCATTCGATTAACCCCATTGGCACCATACCAAGCCTTGGTGACCCTCCCAACATGACAGCTGGCGTTGTTGTCCTGGAAATAACAAGGATCCACCCCGTAAAACTGCCACAACGAAGTAAGCACATTGTCATCCAAAATAGTGCAGTAGGCATCTTGCATGGGACTAATGCCGATGTTTTTCCTTACACGATATATACCGGTGGAGGGCGTGACGTACCTCAGGACCGCAGATATAGTCCTTTGCATAGGTGTCCAAATAGGTGGTAGATAGAGTATCAGTTCAAATTGAAACTGTCTGCAAATTAAAGTATTTTTTTAAAGTTGTTTATTCCAAAATTTTGTTTTTAAATCTGTTTTTTTTTTTTTTTTTTTTTTTTGTTAATTCAAACATGTCCAGCTATGTTCCGATAGATATTTTATGCTCAATAACAGAATTTTAACAACTTTAATGTGCTGTATACTGATGGTTCAAACATCATGATTTAAGCACCATGTTGCTCGTGCAGTTGTGTGCAATGCAGAGTAGAAACTGCCTTCTATCTGTTCTGTATTTTCTTCAGAATGTAGTGCCATTCTAGTCGCTCCCCAATTTATTTCAAAATAGTAATTTAAACAGTGGGTAATTTTTTCTGATTCGAAGAGTTGCATCGATGCATTAAGTAATTCTGGCAGAAAAACCTCACTATATTACCCCTTATATTATAAATTTATATTTTAAATTGAGCAACAATAATTATGATATAATATTCCATTGGATTCCAGGACATATGGGCATTACGGGAAATGAGGCAGCAGATTCCATAGCCAAAGCAACAAATAACCTCTCCAATAAGTCTCTCTGTTTCTGAGACATTCGAAATTGGATAACAGATTCTCTAACACAGCTCAGACAACTAAACTAGAATACTGAATGTAATAAATTGCGCGAAATTAAATCGGAAATCAAATCATTTAAAACATTAAACTACATTAGAAAATTACATGTTATCATCAATAGACAACGCATTGAACATACAAGTTTGACATACAATTATTTAATTTTAAAATGAATCGCCCCCACAATGCAGTTTTTGCAGAGAATATTTTACGGTAAAACATTTTCTAATCCAGTGTTAGAAGTTGAAAATTAAAAGACGACAGTATTTCAACTGTGATTTCCCGATTTTAGCAATTTTACTTGGAGACACACTTCATCCTAACTTAATTCTTTGCCTCATAGACAACGGATTTCATAATTCGATTTAGTTAAAATTTTAATAAATAGTAAAGTTTTTACCTAATTATATTGGTTTTAGTTAAATTACTTTAGTTTTAATTTGGTTGTTTTGATTTTGACCAAGTTTCTTTAAATCCAACCTTGTTTTTGGAATTTAAAATAATTATATAAATTCGGACAGATACCTTAAATTTTAAACAAGCTCTATGAACTTTCAATCTAGTTTCAGTCGCGGTAAAACCAAATCATGGCTCCTGCTCCAAAAACTTTCATCACTCTCTTTTAATTCAATTTTTTTTCGCCTGGCGATTTCTCGATTTATATTAAACCTTAAGTTGAAAATTGGCAATCGGCTTGAAAGAAGTTTATTGCTTTAATTTATAAATATTCGCAAAAATTTTATCATTTTTTCCAAAATAAACAATTTCTTATAAAACTTAAGAAAATTAACTTTTTTCTAATTTAAAAAAATGCTTTTTATTTTAAAATTAATGTTTCTATTCATAAACATGTTTTTCATGACTTTGACGTGCAAGACGTCATAATATAATCATTACAGTGTTAGTTAGTTCTAAAGAAAATATAAATTATAAACGTTTTTGCAATGTTCCGAAAAAGTGATTGCATTTAAATAATGTTTGTTCTTTTGTGTCTCACGGAAAGTATCATGCTATGAAAAAGCTGTTATCTCTGTGATGTGTGTTGATTTATAATCTTTTGATTGTGTTTCTGTTAATACAGTGTTTTAATTTATTTAAACTGATTAATTTTCTTCATCCACAGATACAAGCATTATTAATATTTTTACTTCTGAAGTGGAATATCTAAATTATGTATTTATAACTGACTTTGCGATTGAAGTATACGAGGGGAGTGTGGAAGATCTAGGGGAACACAATTTGAAGAAATACGACATAAAACAACATGAAAAAGGTTACATCGCAGTCCTGTTCCTGAAACAGGATTTTGTATTTTATATTCAGCTTTCTTCACAGAAAGTACCTTTCTTTTGCGTCAATGATGTCGGACCTCCAAGCACGACAACCACATCTTCCTGGGATTTTATTACAAGTACTTCGTTAAGGTAAGTACAGAAAATGGTCGGATGTAACTTTCTTTATAAACTTCCTGATTCTCTCGACTGGTTACAAAATCTGCTTAGTTGATTAAAATATATGCAATTCCGGTTGCAATTTAAAAAAACAAATTCTCAGCTAAAATGTTAAAATACATCATGACTTGATTCTCTGCAATGTTGTAATGGTCCCGACTTCTCCTATAAAGTACAAGAAGCCGTGATGGGCTGAGGGGATAGAGCGTTCGACTTCCAATGAGGTGAACTGGATTCGAATCCTAACGATGGCTGATTGATACGAATTCCACATCCGGCTTGCACCGACCACAGTGCTCACGAAATATATCCTTAGTGGTAGACGGATCATGGGTTAGAGTCCCCTTGCCATCAGACTAATTGTGGGTGGTTTTTGTGACTTTCCTCTCCATGTAACGCAAATGAGGGTTAGTTTCATCAAAAAATCCACCACGACGGCAAATTTCTCCCACTACTTGATTCAGAAGTTCCCTTGTCTTCTGCTCTGGGTTCAAAATGACAAGGCTACGGAGTTGAACATTAGTAGTCGTAAGCCCAAAAAATTGAGTCGGCTGTTCAATGACGGTTATAAAATAAAATACATATTAAGACCAAAGAATATAAAAACCATTTAATGATTTTGCATCTCAGTATGTGATAGTCCAATGATTAGATCAAAAGTTATTAAGATGTCACGTTTATTGTTTTTCGCGCTGTACATCCCTTGATTAATGTATCCATAGAAACAATTTATTAAAAACTGGATATATAAGTCAAATATGTATAGCCAGTTTAGAATATTTTTTCCCTTAACCCTCTAGCTGCGCATCCCGCTATTTCCACGGACAACTCAAATGTAGTAAAATTTTCGCATCCCACTATTACCACGGACAACTCAAATGCAGTAAAATTTGCGCATCCCGCTATTTCCACGGACAACTCAAATGTAGTAAAATCTGCGCATCCCGCGATTTCCACGGACAACTCAAATGTAGTAAAATTTGCGCATCCCGCGATTTCCACGGACAACTCAAATGTAGTAAAATTTGCGCATCCCGCGATTTCCACGGGCATGTGTTTTTCTCCCTTTATTAAGGAACGCATCCCGCTTTTTGACCGTTTAACCAGTGAAATAGATTATATATAGTATCAGGCGTCTAATTTAGGTTTTGACCAACAGATGCCGTTAGTCATCCATTAAATTGTCATCCAATTGAATTTACTTGGTATTTATTGCTCTACTTCACTATGTTTGCCTCTTTTTTTTCTAATCAGAAATGGCTGTTAGAACACGTTCCTGATAATTTATCAGATTCTGAAAGTGATTTTATTTTTGACAGTGATATAGAGTTTTCGGATAGTGATATAGAGTTAGTGATATCGGTTTTTCTAGCAGCTTAGTTCCTCTTGGAAAAAAATTCTATAAAGGATTATTAGATATGACCTATAAAAGATTTTTTTCTGGAAAGAAAAAATGCATGTTTCATTTCTCCAATATACATATATATAGATTAAAAATATGCAAACAAAATATCTATACAATTTTTGAAGCAATTTTGGAGTTTTCAGAGATAGAGTAGTCAGAGAGTTAAGGTCTGCATTTAATCAATTGGCAATCGCAAATAACCAATTGGATGTAGCATAATATTTGATAACTTTACAATAATTTTGAATAGTTGTGTGTATGTTGAATATGTACAGTAACATTTTTTCTTTCATATAAATTACAGGGATGGTACATCAGATTCTGCTAGCATCACAGAAGTCAAAGGTAATTTATTAAAAACTTCTTAAATCATAGATACATAGATTTGTTTAGTGGCAGAAAAATCTGGAAAAATTCTAAAACGTTGTAAAAAAGTCATTTAAAGTACATTATATACAGGAAATAATTTATCTAGAGTCTCATACAAAATTACAGATTCATAATTATATATTATATTCCTAGCAGGATATGATTTACTGCTATTTATATATAATATTTAAAGGGGGGAGCAAAATTTGAGAGATATCGTAGTATTGGAAAGGGGGGGAATACGATGAAGAAGACGACTGTGGCAATTGTGAGAAAACAGGTCACTCGATTACTTCATCCACTTATGAAAGGTGATGAAATAAAAGCTATCCACTTATAATATAAATTGAAAACAAAGTGTTATCAATGTGATTTGTAATTATTATGGATACTATGCAGTTTACTTAAAATGTCTTTATTCGAATTACAAGATCCGGATTTTTTTTAAAATATACACTTTTGAAAATCTTAGCCACTTTTCCACTTTTTTATTCTTTACTACTTTTTTTCCCACTCCGTCCTTATAGTCTGTCTGTAAAAAGAACTCCCTCAACAGGTGTGGTGACTATGTTTAAGTGGTTTAAATAAGTGGGGTTTGTAGCTATCGACCATGTCAACCGTCATCTATGAAAAGGTACCCCTACATAGAGTCGAGTTAACATGCCTTATATACTAGTGAATTGTAGTTGTAATTTTTGTAGTGGTAGATTCGCTACAGTACTCCCCCACCAGAATTATATCTCTGATAGAATTCGATGAATGGATACCTCTAGTTGAATCATTGCTGTTTTTTGTGCGAAGCCGGGAGAGCTGTATTAAGATCACCGTACTTTTTGAGTGCTGAATGTGAGAGGTGTATTAACTTCACGGTCGTAGTTGCTCCTGTGTTGCCTTTAGCAGTCGAGTGTATGCAGGCCGATGTTATGCGCTCGAGACTGAGTTGCAACAGCGCGAGGAGGTGGATAATGTTGCAGTCACAAGTAGCAAGTCAACTGTTCAATGTGGAACATCCATCGAAGTAGGCGTTACTGTCAAGATAGCCTTGTTCATATCGAAGTGGGCGTTACTGCCAAGGTAGGCGTGTTCACATCACGTCCGAAGGTCACCAATGTGGGGAGAGTTATCGACTATGTCAACCGTCATCTATGAAAAGGTACCCCTACATAGAGTCGAGTTAACTTGTCTTATATACTAGTGAATTGTAGTTGTAATTTTTGTAGTGGTAGATTCGCTACAAATACTTCAACTAGGAGTGTTGGGTTTATATTTAATACAATGGTAGGCAAGAGAAAAGGAATCAGGGAGAAAAAAGTTCCCCTCTTTGAAATAAGCTATTTCTTGCATTCATAGCAGTTCATGGCGTGAGGAGTTCTTTCTATAGACAAACTGTACTTTTTTTCCATATTTGCTTTATCCATCTGAAAGAATTTCTTCATTTTTTTATTAATATATGTTTAGATACGAATTCTGACTGCATCATCAAGATGGAATGGATTCCTTATTGCCCAGTAACGGATGAAGTTGGTCTATGCTCCGCCGACAACTTAACGAACGCTGAAAATATCTGCCAACAGAATGGTATGGACTTCTACCATCCCAAATCCGTTGAAGAGTTCCGAGAGGATTTGTCTGCGCTTCAGTTTCATGCTTTCATTGAAAAGTAAGCAACCCCATGTACAGTGCGCAAAGAAATAAACGGATAACTCTGAATAACTGTTGATTTAATAATCTGTTCTTCAAGTTCTGGAACTGGTTTGAAAGGGTGACCTCAAATATGCTAATTAATTGATGCAGACGATATTTTAAATTAAGAAATCAACAACAAAAACGTACTTTCTCTGAATAAGCATATCTGTTGTTCAACGGATTCGGATTTCTGACTCCCAAAATTAAGGAGATTGCCGTAATCTGTGTAATATAGTTTGATCAGAAGAGCACTCCACAATCTCGATGTTACATTTATTTTTTGCGTATTTCGTCATATATCAAAAACTTTTTAAGGGAATTTATAACGTTTTTGCATACAGTTGCAGTGGTCGATTACCAAAAGATAAATCCAGGCAAAAAGGAACTTTTAAT
The DNA here is from genome assembly GCF_982258835.1 of Parasteatoda tepidariorum. Lineage (NCBI taxonomy): Eukaryota > Metazoa > Arthropoda > Arachnida > Araneae > Theridiidae > Parasteatoda > Parasteatoda tepidariorum. Next base: position 93,264,828 of record NC_141763.1, on the reverse strand, counting down.
AAATATTTTTTATAATTTTGTTTATCAATAGCATTGTTGTTGTTGTTGTTAATTTATGTCGCACTAGAGCTGCACAATGGACTATTGGCGATGGTCTGGGAAACATCCCGGAGGATGGTCCGAAGACATACCATCACAATTTTGATCCTCTGCGGAGGGGATGGCACCCCCGCTTCAGTAGCCCGACGACCTGCGCGCGAAGTCGAGCACTTTACGGTAGCACAGTTTAACGAGGACCAATACCGCACACCCGCGGTCCCTACGCAGACTGATCCGAGTGGTCACCCACCCGCACACTGACCGTAGCCAGTGATGCTTGACTTCGGTGATCTGCTGGGAACCGTGTCTTGACGTTTATCAAAAGTAAGAAAAAAAACTTGAATTGTGTTTTTATACAATTCTTGTGAGGTACACATGGAAAAAATATTTGAGCAAAATTGGTCGAATAGTTCCAGAGAAGTCAAATTTTAAGTAAGCTGTATGAGTATATAAGTACGAGTAAGTTGTATGTGTATTTTTCAAATTTGATTTCTTAGGTTTATATATAACTTAAACTAGCGTTCACTCTAATCAATTAGCATATTTGAGATTCAAGCCATTAAGATTGAGTTCTAAAGTGTGAAGATCCGATCATTAGATCAAAAACTATTCCTGGTGGTACATTCATTTTTTCCCACACTGTTTTCCCACACAAAATTTTACTTGTTTTCAGCTTACTATGCCTTACTATTTAAGTTAATCAAGAGAATGTGTTTGTTTCTTAACTTTCAAATACGAGTGGAGTTTAAAAAGTTGCAAAAAATTCAAGAAATTATGTAATCTAACAAGTTAAAATATGCTCTTCTTAAAACCAAATTACACGAATCCCGTTGAGTAGTGGTTAGTTACGAAATTTAAACTCATTTAATTTTGATTTACTAGATTAGTTAATTCTAGTTATGAGAACTAAAGGCCTGTTTATACGGTCTAAGTTCTTAAATCCGAGAACTTGTCGGAATTTTGCTCTATAAGAAATTTGATAATTCGTCGATACTATCCAAGTTCTTGAATATCCCTTATTGGTGGGATGAATAACCTGCGCATGCGCATTGTTCGGACTGAACATTATACTTACATGAATTCAAAATTGCAAAATAAATTCGAATAAAATAATAATAACACAAATAGACCCCAATATTTTCATTTATTTGGATTAAAATATACGAAAACGGACAACAAAGTGACATAATCATATGCCTTCTTGCGGACGTCACAAAACTTTAGAAGCTGATTGGTTAAAGGAGGAAACACGTCCGATTTAAAATAGAACATGCTCTACTATCATCCAAGTGCTTAGACCAAGAAATTTAATGATTTGTTGACACTATCCATGTTCTTGAATGTCCCTGATCATCCAAGCGCTTGGACCAAGAACTTGGATGATCATTTACATGATCCAAGTTCCAATCAAAGTAATCTTCCACCAATCTTGGTTCAAGAACTTGGATCGTATAAAGAGGCCTTAACTATGTTTTCTTAATTTGCAGGAGAAACTACTAGGGTCCATTACTGGACTCGAATAGACTATCCTTTTTTTATTATACGAATTTCTTCAAGTGAAATATATCAATGGGTGACGGATAAAATGAAAGATACCGATAGGTCGAAATATAATTTGGAGAAAGACGACAATGGCTACATCACTGTAATATTGGAGAAGAAGAATTACATTTTTGTTCCTCAGAGTCCGTGGAGAGATGTGCCTTTCTTCTGTGTAAAAGATGCAAGATCTTCTTTGACCACATCGAAACCAAAGTGAGATTTATTCGACAAAATTGAAAGATTCAAACTCACTTAACATTTATTGTCTTGTTATTCAAAAAATATTTTTAAAAAGTTCCAAAGGCATTTCTTCATTTTAAGGAAACCCAGAATACCTCATTTAAATTTGTTTGCCTTGGGAAATGTTCTTCAAAATATTATTTTGTTATTCAAAAAAAGGATTTTAGGAGAAGCTAGGAACAAATTTTTAATTTTATTAAAGGGATAAAAATTTTGGTTCTTAACAATAAAAACTCGTACTCAAAAATATAGCTTTATCATTCTGAATTGTTTTAAAGAAGTGTCCAATAAACTTTTTACAGGAGAAATTTATAAATCAAATTTATAATTAAAATAAAAATTTGTAAGAAGGGAGGGTATTCAGTTTCATGAGAATTATAATTTACAATAACAAAACGTATTCTAAAAGATCAGTTGGCTATTCCAAATCGTTTTTCAAAATTTCAAAAACGCGATCTTCCTATAAAAACTCCAGAATACATTTTAATACCTTTAAAAGTATCTAAGCAATTGTAAAAGTTTATAATAATTTGCAATTAAAAAACGTGCTCTAAAATGTCATTTTGTGAATTCCGAAATGCTTTTTTTTTTAATTACAACAACACAACGTGCTCTATTTTGTTATTCAGAATCGCTTTTTAAGATTTCAAAAGTTTGATCTTTTTGTAAGAAACCCAGAATACATATATAAACCCTCTGAGAAATATGGACAGTTTTATGAGTTTTTGTAGTTTATAATTTAAAAACACGTGATCTAAAACATCAGTTTATATTTCAGGAAAAAAATTTAGCATTTAAAATATCTTTCTTTAGGAAGTCGTTGATGCAAATTAAATGTTTGTTTGTTTTTGTTTTCTTTTTTAAAAAAAACAATACATGTGCTCTTTTGAGTTTCTCGATACTTACAACAAAGCATGTTCTAAAATGTCATTTTGCGATTCAGGAACGTTTTTTCGTTATAATTTTAAAAGGTTTATATCTTTCTTAAGGAATCCCGAAACACGTTCCGTAGGTATTTTCTTTTTTTTCTATGCGTGCAACCTTATGAACTTTTTGTAATGTAAAAAAACAAAACGTACTCTTAATTATAGCTTAACGTTTTGTTATTTAGAGTAACCAAGCGTGCACAAAGACTCTGATTTGGAAAAAAAATTATATTTAGGGTCTAAGTTTGACACCATAAACGTAATTGTTTCTTTTAGATTTCAGAAAATTTATTTTAAATCAATATGGTGAAAAATTGCTCAAACAAACTGCACAAGATACGATTATTGAAGATTAACAAAATCAAACCTACACAAAAGCTAAAAAGGGTCTCTTTCATTGTTGTTGTTGGCGTACGCCATTAAGGCAAGAAGTGTGATTGTTCTTGTTTTCCAGTGGCGCAATCTATTCTATCAAGAATTCGACTTCTGCCGAACCCATACGTCGCACTCGCTTGCAGGGTGCACCCATTCATACATCCATTCATTCATCCACAGATCGTAATTTTGATCTGAGCCAGAGAGTAATCAATCTGCAATTCTGTACCCCCAGAGGTTTAATTTGTTATGGGAACATGGAGGACTTTGTGATCCGACAAATTTAATTTGCACCAGTCACTATTCACTACACTTTTGACCGGCTGGATTCGAACTTCAGTTTTCCTAAACGTGAGTCTAGCTCCCTGCCAACCAGGCTATCCTGGCCAGAGTGTCTCTTTTACTAAAATGAAGCCATTATTATATTTTTGTGCAATATAAACAAAAAAAACAAATAACATAAAAATTAAAAAAATAGATAACAAAAACATAAAAAACAGATTGCAAGCAATAGAGTGTAAAAAATAATTTTTATGGATTAAATTTATTGTATTTCTCCTCATTGAAGTTGATGGCTTCGTTTATCTAATAGTGTCAGATTTCGGTATCATTAAAGTGGAAAGACTTCAAGATAATTTGTCTTTCGTGGAAGAAACAGTAATTAGTTTCTTATGGGTAAATGTTTAGTGAGAGTACCATTTTTAATGCTAAAACCAGTAACAACAATGCTCGCAAAACTCAAGTATTGTTTCAAAAGCCTTAAGTGGAAAGTCTGAAACCACCCTTCATACAGTCCGGACTTGGCACACAGTGATTATTTCCTGTTTATAGAAGTGAAATAAAATTTTTATGAAACAATGTTCTCTTCAGACACAACGGATGAAAAAAAGGCTCATGCAGCGACCTGGTTTCTACTTGCAAGGGGTTTTCTACTTATTATACTTACAGTACTTAAAAGATTTTATTTTATTAACTTATTATTATTAAGTTTTTAAAATTGTAGTACTTACCTGGAATTTGCATACGTGGTTTCTTTTTACAATCGGTTTTCTAGTTATTGTACTTAAAATACTTTATTTTATTAACTTATTATTACTAAGTTATAGTAATTGTAGTACTTAAAAAGGATTTACAAACGCAGTTACTACTTACAAGGGGTTTTCTACTTATTATGCTTACAGTACTTAAAAGACTTTATTTTATTAACTTATTATTACTAAGGTATTGTAATTGTAGTACTTGCCTGGGATTTACTTACGTGGCTTCTACTTACACAGTACATCAGTAAAATTCTTAAAGAAACAAGCCAAGCTTAAATTAAAGATCATGTTTAAGAACGCAAGATGGGATAAAAATCTCAGGATGCATTCATGGGTCGAATGCCTCAACCATTCGACCACCAATGGTCTTTTTCTACTAGGCATTTTTAATGTTCTTTCTTTCTTCATTCTTTTTTTCATTCATGAGTCGAATGCCTTAATCATTCGGCCACCATTGGTCTTTTTCTATTTGTCTGTTGTTTCATCTCTTTCTATTTGTCATTTTCAATGTTATAAGCTGATACTTGAAGAGTCATACATTGACCAGGGGCAAATTTTTATCTCACCTTATGTGTTCGGCTTTGCTGTTATATTAAGGCTTGGCTTCGTTTATAGGAATTTTTTAGCTGTGTACTTACTTTGTCAGATGGGTTGAACACGATCATCTTGCGTTTCGTTCAATGGTTTAGTTTTAGCAATTGTGTAGAAATGTGATTGACAACTATGCCTCTTAAATCAATTTTGTGTACAGCTAGTCAATAGTTTTGCATTTCTCTTACAAAATTTTTTATGCATCCGCGTAAATTTAGTCAATTTAAATTATTAAACCTTTAACAAAACTGGCACTGCTTTCAATGATAGTTGAAAACTCAAAAGTTTTAATTGTAAACTTAACGTATGGTTCTATCTAAACTTAACTTTACCTTAGATCATACGTTTCATGTATTGATTATTTTTGTGACATTACTAACTTTTTCATTCATATCTTTTTAGAGATGAGACCCACGAGACCATGCCAGATACTACTTTCACGACAGACTCCGGTATTTTAATTGATCCTCCTTCTACCATAAGTTTTATCTTATAGATTACATAATGATATATATATAAATATATACCGTAGAGCCATTATATTATGACCACCCTGCTAATAACATGTAGGACCACTTTAGCCCTCAAAACTGCTAGCACCCGTCGTGGCAATGATTCCACAAATTGCTAATAGATAGTCTGAGGTATCTGGTACCAAGCGCTCACCAACTGGTCCTGCAATTCCCTCACATAGCGAGGGGGTAGCGTGACAGCACGAATTTGGTTTTCCAAGCAGGATCACAAATGCTCTATTGGATTAAGGTCAGGTGAATTTGGGGGCAAAGACATGACTTGAAAGTCACTGGAATGTTCCTCGAACCAATCCATGACGATTCGACCCTTATGACATGGTGCATTATCCTGTTGGTAAATACCATACCCCGCAGGAAAAATTGTCGCCGTGAATGGGTGAACCTGATCTGCAACTATATTCAAGTAGCTTACAGACGTCAGGGATTGTTCTATGAGGATTATGGGTCCTAATGTGCCTCATGAAAACATCGTTCCTGGGCGAGAAACCATGAAAACCTGGGTGAGCCCATTGTTATAGATGGAGGGTGGTCATAATGCAATGGCTCTTCGGTATATAGGGGAGAGTTGGACAAAACGGGATACCATTATTGTTTTTATTTACTACGGAATATCTGTTAAGGAAAACCCTACATTATTTTTTTTGTAGCTACAGCATTTATTGAAACACACAAAAAACATATTTTAAACTAATTTTAATGGCTGTGAAATAGAAAAGAAAATTAATTTCCAAACTCTTACATATTCCGTTTTAGCATACCTGGGTTGGATAAAACGGGATAGGGTTTACAATGTTTAATTTTTTGCATAAAAATAAGTGAAAAGCATAATTAACTAACAGTGAAAAAATTTCTATAAATTATATTCATGGGATATTACTGATCTAACACTTTTATATAGATTGTTCTTTTATAAGTAAGTACACAAAAAAATATGATGCTACATTTGTTTTTAAAGACTGCGAGTTTTCAAACATGAAGGCTTATTTCCGCAATTTTCATTGTCGAGATGTGCCTTGTGCTCTTAAGAGAGATTTCTTAGCAGCCTTTTCTTCAATTCTTTTGGTTCTTTTTTGTAGTTTAATAATCCTTTCCTTTTCTTCCATTTCTAATTGAATTTTATTTCTAATTCACTCCATTGATGTCGCAACATCCCTGAAAGACTCTTTAATAATCAAGTATTTAAATTCTTCAGTAAACAAAGAGAAGAATTCTTTTTAGAATCAAATGTAGATTGAATTGAGTAATTCAGAAAATTACGAAGTTTATATATAAAAAAGCTCAAGTCTTCATCAGAGAAATACATTATAATTAGTTCTAAAGAAAGATGTGAAATCCTAGAGTCGAAAATAAAATGCTTAATAACGAACGTTAATAAACAAATTTTGCATTACTATATAAAGAGACTAAATTTTACAAAAATATATATAGCTAATATAAATAAGCTGTTCAAAAAGTCTAGGCCTACATATGGCTATTTTAAAATGTAATAATCCAACAAATAAATAGGTGGATAAAACGGGACATAAAAAACTCTATCCCGTTTTATCCAACTCATAAGTGTCCCGTTTTGTCCGACTCCGACACTTTTTGAAGCAAACATGGTTGCTGCCTAAATGTGAAAAGAAAATTAGATAGACTGCAAATAAAAATACTGGTAAATAAATGGTTAATCAAATTTAATACTCACCGGAATTTTATTCCCATATATGTAGGCCGTACAATATAAAAAACAACGCACGTAAATGTAGAAAATGGCAAGAAAATAGAATAAAAAAGTCCTGAGACATACAACTTTCTATCAAATAGTGATCTCGAGACGGGGTGCACCGAGAATGATATAATCACGGTCGAATAACGCGTTTCTGTCGTTGTCCACTATATAGCTGCAATAGTCTGGTCCCTAGGCGACGTATCCCGTTTTGTCCGACTATCCCGTTTTATCCAACTCTCCCCTATATATATATATATATATATATATATATATATATATATATATATATATATATATATATATATATATATATATATATATATATACATCCGTATACAGGGTTATTCATAATTCCCTCCGGGGTTTCGAAGCGTTATAGTAAAAAAAACGAAGACGAATATGGCAAAAAAGAACATATGAAATTATTCCAAAACTAAATTAAAACTTAAATACTTTCGGAATAATTTCATATGCTCTTTTTTGCCATATTCGTCTTCGTTTTTTTACTATAACGCATCGAAACCCCGGAGGGAATTATGAATAACCCTGTATATATATTATCCTTATATATATCCTTATATATATATATTATGTGTATATATATACATCCTTAGCTAATTGTTCTTGCTTTATATTGTATTGTAAAAATAACTGTGACTTATGTATGCATCCCATTTTATTGTTATTATATATTTTTGTAATACCGCGTATCAAAAGTGATGGCAATTAAGAGTAGTAGAAGTAGAAGAAGCACATCATTAGACGGTGCATACTTTCCAACATAGCACAACATTAAGTAACGTAGCACACCGTTTTAAACGTACTTTAAAATAATGTAAAAGTTTTCATTTATTATAAGTTGAAACGTTTACAATTTTAGTAAAATTAAATAACGAAGTATAAATAATCATTATTTTTATGTGGAATAATCTTTCAGCGAGTTTGATAAATGTAAAGCGAAACATTTTTTAAATCGCGTTTAATAGTTCTACAGATATATGGGGAAATGCACCAACGGTAACTTACTTACTTATCCTCTTCGTGCCGAACTGGCACGTAAAGCCTCGAGTCATTTTCTTAACACACTCCTGACACTAGCCAGGCAACGCGTTTCTTCCCATCCAGTTAATCCTGCTCTACTAAGATCTTCCTTAATGCCTCTTTGAAATGTTAGTCTCGGTCTCCCCTTTTTCTCTTTCCGTCTGGCGCCCATAAGCTTGTAACATTTACATGAATTTTTTTATCTGTTCTTAGTATACGACCGAGCCATCGAAATCTTCGTTTTAAAATTTCTTCATTAACAGATGGGATATAGGCTTTTGTAAAACGCAAATGGCAAAATTAACATTAAAAGGTCTTCAGACAGTTTAATTGACTGAACAATTCCAAATTGTGGTTCAGATTGTGTGTTGTAGTCCAGATCCACTTTATTTTTAGGAGTTAAAAATCAGTTATCGTCAAGACACGTTTGTGTTTTCTTTTTTTTTCTTTTTTTGTGTCAATATGGAAAATATTGTCCCATTATTTTAATCAGAAGAGCTGTCAAAAAAAGCTGTGTCAGCTGTGACTTAAAATGTTAATTCATTCATATCCAACAAAAAAATATTAGTCTAAAAGAAAAGAGTCATAATGCAAACTTGTTGATACCAAGATGATACATTTTTTTCAATCACATACATTTTAACTTTTAAATAATCAGGTTGTGTTGACTTCAAATCAAAAATTAATTGTTTATATTATAATTTATTATGGTACACAGAATTGCCATGTTGCTGTCAGAACTTCAAAAACATAACTTTATTAATTGAGTTTTTATAGTTGTTCACTTTTTAATAAACTTTCATGCTAATATTAACTTAGTTTGCTCAGTTATAGAACTTTAAATCTTAAATGATCGATTGATTTTAATGTCAATTCTCGTTTTGCTTAACGGCAACCGAGACGAGTTTCCATCTTATTTTCCTCTTACACCACTTTTTCTTTTTCCTCCATCTTCTTTTTCATATTCTCCATCTAAAGAATAAATCTAAAGAACATTCGTCAACTGTAAGAAGAAAATAGGCAAAATTAAAAACTTAAAAAAACAAATTAAAGCTGTAAATGCAGTTTGTTGGCATAGAACACTATGGGGAGGTAAAAAAAAACTATTAACTAAATGACGTTTTATTCTATCAAAATACAGGGTGTTCCAAAATTTTCCTTACAACTTCAAAAATTCATAATAAAATAAGCAAGATATTTATAATCTGTCTTTTGCATGTATTACTGCAACCAATAAAATTTTGTTTAGTACACTTCAACATGCGCACCATTGGTGGCCCTAAGCACTTCCAGTCTGTAATCAATTTCAAGCCAGGTGATGTAAAGATAATTTTGGAACACCCTGTACATATTCATTCTATTTTCAGATATGGTTTCTAATTGCCTCATCAGAGAGACATGGATTCCTTATTGCCCGGAGACAGAAAAAATTGGTTTGTGCACTGCAGACGATCTTCTAAGAGCTCAATTTAATTGTCGCTCAAATGAAATGGATTCCTACCATATCAGTTCTAAGCATCTTGATGTGTTTAAAGAGGAATTGAAAGATCTTGAAAAGTGTATGCTATCAATATGTAAGTGATGAATCAACAATACTATTTTGTATTATTAAACAAGATTTATTAGAAATGACACCGACATTATTGGGGATCATTTCCCATGAAAGTATCTTTTCTTTCGCTTGTTCTCTGTTCTTCATCATCATGATAGTTGGCCAGACAGCCCAATGTGAGCCAATGCCTTCCTCTGAAGATTTCTCCATGACGACTTCTAATTCACCTTTGATCTCCAATTCTTTTCTTTTCTCGTTTCTTATTCAAACATATTTCGGTGTATAAGCATTTATTGTAAGGTATTATCCTTTTTTAATAAATCTTGCTCAATAGTAGAAAATGAAATTTATGGAAAACTCTTTATTATTTTGAGCTTTCTTTTAAAAAGTGAAAAAAACTGATGAAGAAAATTCCTTGAAACTTTTTTAATTTTTAAGATATTCAAATCAGACTTTTTTTGATAATCACCAAATATGGCTTACTACAAAATTTAGAGAAAAAAACTTTTTCTGCACATGCGCGATATAAAAGAACTACTTTAAATACTCATATCTTGCGCAGTTTCTAACGAATTTTCTTCTCATTTCAATAATTTCGTAATCAATTTTAAATTGATCCAATTTTTTTTTTTTAATTTTATTGAATATTTTCAAAGTTATATCACACAAAATAAGAAAAAAAATCAATTTTTTATAAAAATGTCCGTATATGCATAAATATGTAAGCTAGGTTAAACATTTATGCGAACATTTACCAAAATGAAAGTTATGAGTTACAAATTTTTTACTACAATTTTTGGCATAGGGTGTTAAAAAGAAATTCTCATTATAATTTGCTGTCGGTTCCTCAAGCCTCAAAAATCTTTAAACTGTAGTAATCGCCCATCTAAACACTGATTATTTTTCCAATTTAGGTAATCGTCTATCAACATATATCAACACCTTATAGCTAAATATCAACACCTTATCAAATTGTTCTTACATTAAGCTACAATATTCAAATATTTGGAAAACAAAATGTTTTGCGTTTTGTGAAAAATATTGACTTTTGAGAAAAACTACAATGATGAAAGAGAAGAAATTATGAGCGGAGAGAGCAGGGGAGGAACCTTCCAGTGCTTATGAAATAATAGCAATATAAGTACTTACTTTCGGTCATTACATACTGCTTATAAACTACTCAATCAATAATATCCTATTTTTAAAACGTCCTATATTTTTGGCGTAATTCAACTCCTCTAAAATACACATTTTTTCGTTTATGGAAGATGTGAATTTAGTGATTACCCATACTGTATAAACAGAAGATGTTGCCTTTCACTTAAAATATAGTAATTAATTAAAAATAAAATAAACTTTCTCATCTTTCAGATAAGACAACTACTGTTCATTTTTGGACCCTAATGCAGTGGGCGATATTTGATGAAAATCCCTATGAGTTGGACGACGAAGATTTCCGCTTCATTGAAAGAAATATTGCAAAGAACAATGTGAAGATGTATAATCTAACATTTGACTCCTTCGGTTACATCACAGTCTTGTATGAATGGAAAGAGGATAGACATAATCCTTATGTATTTGTTGTTCAGGATGGAAAGAAGAAAGTGCCCTATTTCTGCATGAAAGATATCCCACTTTCTTCCACTACTTCAGAACCAACCTTGGGCGTAACCACGCCAGAGTGAGTAATATAAATATGATAAATTGTTACACTAAACGATTCATCCATTTTCGAAGCATCGCTTATTTAACCACACACGATGTACAAAGATTATAGTAGAGAGATACATAATCTTATCAAGTTTCCAATTCATACCACAAATCCTTTATGTATGTGACACAGTTACCTTCCAGTACCATCGATTCATGTAATAGCATATTTTTTTCATTACAGGTATAGTGTGCAAAATATCAATAGTTTACACAGGGATTTACTTTCGATCTAATGGTTGGGTTTTAATGTCTTAGGACTCCATTTAAAAGGTTCGAAGATTTTATATAAATGTGGCATCATGCAGGGTGTCTCAGTTAAACGTTTCAGAACTCCTAAGAGGGGTAGGGTGCATCCTGACGACTCGAAATCATATAGCAATGCGGGGTCGGAAATGCTTTCCTGAAGCGGTGATGTACACAGAAGCACCATAAAGAAAAGAGACAATAAGTGAAAAATCATTTTGATAATACATTGAAAAAATTATATTGCCTCCTCGGTCACCCGACCTATCATGTCTTGATTTCTGGGGTCATATGAAGGTTTATGACACCCCTGTTGACAATGCTGAGGAGCTGGTTGCAAGAGTCGCAGTAGCTGCCGGAGAAATTCGAGATATGCCTGGAGTATTGACGAATGTTCGAAAGTCAATGAGCCGGAGATGTGAGGTGTGCATTGTAGCCGGTGGCAGAAACTTCGAACACTTACTTTGACCCATGTACCATATAATTTTTTCAATGTATTATAAAAAATATTTTTCACTTACGGTCTCTTTTTTTTATGGTGCTTCTGTGTATATCATCGCTTCGCGAAAGCATTTCCGACCCCGCATTGCTATGTGATTTCGAGTCGTCAGGTCGAGTCTACCCCTCTTAGGAGTTCTGAAGCGTTTAACTGAGACACCCTGTATAGTGCAGACGATATTTTAAGTTAAAAATCAGGCACAAAAACGTACTTTCTCCAAAGAAACAAACCATTTTTTCAACTTATTTGGATTTCTGACTCTAAAAATACATAGTACCAGCCACAATCTGGAATATAAAATCCCAATAGTTGCGTCAGAAAAGGGATTGAAAGTTCGATCCTCTTTATGTTAATTTTATTAATTCCTAACCTTTTTTTAAGTGAACCAAAACATTCTGCTCACAATCATAAAATTTGTTTATTCAAAGATAACTTCATGTAAGAAATGGGTTTTAATATTTATTTGTTATTGTGTTATTTTAGAATATTTGAAACAATTTTTCATTGTAAGATATAAAAGATTTTACGTCATTTTTAAAGAAAGTTATTTTAAATTTCGAAGTACACAATTTGAACGAAACTCGGACGAATCTTTAAGAAATCAAATATCACCAAGCACTTTTTCTGAACTTTTATTATTCAGAAAGTATTCAAATAATTGTTCTCACTTTTTGTGCTTCAGCATTAAAAATAACATTATAAAATATGATGCAAAAATTTGTATTACCTCGCTATTCAATGAATGCTATGAAAAGGTTGACTCTAGTTTTCATGGATGAAATTTGTTCAGATACTCAAATTGGTTGCTCAACGGTCACTTTACAAATCATTTATCTTCACACTGTCTACTTCTAACTGAAACGCTTCGACCTCAATCTTCCAACATAACCACTAATAGTCCTTATATTTCCTCTCTACCAAACCTCTAAATTGAATTTGCGGTTAACAAAAGTTAACAGTAATCAAATATAAAATTAAATTCATCAAATATAAAATATAAAATTAATCTTTTAATAGGAAAACAAAACTACAAATGCAGCAAAATATGCCGTTCAGCATTGACGTTCTTTCATTCGCTTTCATTGCTTCATCTATGAATCAAAATCCTGACTATTACTATTTTTAAAAATTTTCATTTTAAATCGCATTTTTATCAGTTAAGGTTTACACTCTTTTTGAGTATCAAGAGCAAAAAACAAAAACAATACGTTAACAAAATGTAATGAAATTTGATGAATCTTCTGTTAACAAAAGTTAACAGCAAATTCATCAAGTATAAAGTTAAACTATTTATAGGAAGACAAACTACCAATGCAGCAAGGATATGCTGTTCAGTATTGACATTCTGCAATCCACTTCCATTGCTTTATCCATGAATCACAGTCCTGACATTCATTATTTAAAGAACAATTTTATTTTAAATCGTATTCTTATGAGTTAATGTTTAACTTCTTTTTGAGTATCCAGAGCACTCAAATATCAACTTGAGCTAAGTGTCTATTAATAATCTGGACAGCTGCAAGCAGAATTTATTGTCACAGATTATCTATCATATAAGATTAGGATCTTTTTTAAACTGACAAGTTTAGTCAAATTTTCACTGGAGCTCTATGCTTACTGACAGTACAAATTTCAATCATTTTCTAACCACTAAGCAAAATTTATTTCTATACTATCACTCCAGAGAATTTACCACTGGTCAAAATTCTGATCACCTTCAGATTAATTGGAGTAGTCAAATTTCATGTGGAACTTTGTGCCAGAGGCCAATATAAATTTTAATCATAACCTGATCGTTACAAGCAGACGTTTTGAAAAACTCCATTTCGCGTTAATGTTGTGGCTCTGTAGGCACATAAATGTAGAAAAGATTTAACTATTCTGAAAAGGATAGGTTTCAGTTTTCTTGTATGATGTAAAAAATTCTGTGAATTTTTAAAAGAACTATCTTTATCATCAAAGTTTAGATTCGATGAAATTTATTGCTAATTTTAAAACAATGTATAAGGTAAGCCTTTAAATCACCTTGATGTATTTGCTGTTTACATTGTGTTACGTTAGTCACAAAAATACAATATTTTCTATTTTTAGCAAACCAAAACCATATATTTGTCAAATTTTTTATTTTTCTTACATCTATTTCAAAGCTACTTGAAGAGAGTAAAATATTTATCTTAGATATAGAAGATGTAAAATATACTAACTCAACAATTTAGATGTGCCTAACATAACAGTTGAGATTGTACTAACTTAACAATGTATAGATAACCGTTCCCAAATCAAAATTTTGTATGGTTTTCCATTGATGGACCAACATAATCTTGATGGTGACCATCAATAATTCCATCATGAACCATTATATTTTCTTATAGTAACGATCACCCAAATACAGGAATTTGGACTGATTTATGATGGTCCAACATAAGAATAGAAATTCGATGGTTCGATGGTTTATTCATGTTAAACCATCAGAAATTTCCCTCATAATTTCTTAGAAGTCGAATGATGAAACGATCATTAACAACCATCGTCCCAATGTAAGAATTCTGAGTGATTTATGATGGGCCAACACAAAGAAAACCAAATTGTTTTGATGGTATATTCCTGAGAGCCAACGAGAATTCATTCCCATTAAACCACCGTGGAAATGTACAGTTGGAACCATCATGCACCATCACTGATGGATTGTTGATTGTTGAGCATCACTTATTAACCATCATTTTATTAAAGTAGCAGCTTCCATCATGGAATGATGGAAGTTTGCTGGCATATCAAAAACCATGAACGCATAGTGGAAAATGTTGGTTGATGTTGAACCATCATGAATTGCACTGAAACCAATAAAAACCATCAAAATGATTTGATGCAACCATCAAGAATTTTGACTTGGGTTGAAAAACATCTAGAGATGCTACAGTAACAATATGCGCTACTGTAAGATACTTCAAGAAAGACATCAATGATGAGTTAGAAACCTTTGCAGTGATATCCTACAGAAAACTCATTCTTACCTTTGAGTTAAGTTATTTAATGATAGGATATTAAAGAGCAGTAAGTAGAACTTGAGTTATAAAGTAAACATTGTGTAGATAGATGGAGAAGCAACTCATTTTAAAAGTCCCTATAACATGGCATTAATGTCTGCAAATCTTCTGCAATGGAACTTCGCCAAGCCTTGTCGTGGAAGGATGGTGCAGGTGCAGTCTGTGTGGAGAGGAGTTTTACAATGTGAAATGATTGTAAAAACTGCAAACGAATTTTTCAATGAAGTCCATTCCTCTTTCAGTTCATATCAGCAAATGAGATTTCGGAAAAGAAGTAAAGGACTAATAATTAGTGAGAAGTGTCGAGCCACATCATGGCATTCAATCTGCACACTGCATAAAAAGTGTCAGAATGTTTTGTGCTGCCTATATCTTAATTCAGGAGATACACCACCATTTGAGGATATAGTAAATATTAGAAAAGAATTCATTGCTGGAAAGTACTACAAGCTTTTTTATGATTATAATTGGTATACTGGCAAAATACTAGAATTTAATGAAAATTCAAGCTTGTATAAATTTAAATTTCAGAAAGAAACAGATGAAGGATTTAATTGGCAAAAATTTGATGATATTCAGTTAGTAAAAGCTGAGTTTATTTTCTTCTTACCTGTCCAATTGAGATAAAGGGAAGTCTTCCATTTACAATTTCTTATACTGATCGAAGAAAATTAATTTCACAACATAAGAAGTTTAAAATAATGCAAAAGTAATGTACATGTTAGAGATTAGTCTCAACAAATATTTCCGAAATCTCCTGCTTGTCAGTTGATGTTACGTTAGTCACAGGCAGTCTTAAGTATAAAATTAATACTTAAGACCAAAAACAATTGTATTTTAATAAATGTGCAAGATATTTTTAATCCCTTGACTTACGAAGACGTCTGGGAGACGTCATTTGTTTCTTATATCAAAACAATAATTGACGTGTCTCAGACGTCTTCAACACAGAGATGCCAACTTGCTCCGGACTGCAAATAGATATTTTAAAGTGGTAGTTTATCAATCGTGATTCTTGGTTTAATAAATTCAATTTAATAGATTTTTATCCACCACTATTTCTAAATAATTCGTAGGCTTATATAATTTACCATTTTATAGTAGTCATGTCATGCTATACCTTTTAAAAAGCAAGCAAAAATAGTCAAATATTTGCAAAATTTGTAGTTATTTATCGTTTTTTTTTTTTAATATTTTGGCGTGTCCGGAGCAGTTTGCATCTCTGTCACTATTCCGTTGCGAGTTGTTGTTTACAGTACAATCAAAGATCATTTCTATATCAAAAAATGATATGTCAAGGGGTTACTAGTTAATTGACCACCTTTTTTAAATAAAGCAACCCATTTTAAATACCTGCTTAACTTTTAAAAAAAATCACTTTATGATATAAGCATCATTTTTTAATGTTTCAAAAATGTTACGTTAGTCACAATGCTATTTTTTGTTGAAAAAATATCTTTTAAGAGTAATTTTGTGTAAAACTTGATAGAAATTATACATATATACTATACACATTGTAAATTCACAAGCATTTTTATAATTTATTTTTTAATCTTTAAGTTTGAAATGAAAAGGTTTGTAAAATCAACTCTAAAAGTTACGTTCGTCACGAGGAAATGACCCACTAACGCATTTCTTTCTTTTTTGTTTTAGTTTTGTAAATAAAAC
This sequence comes from Parasteatoda tepidariorum, assembly GCF_982258835.1. Lineage (NCBI taxonomy): Eukaryota > Metazoa > Arthropoda > Arachnida > Araneae > Theridiidae > Parasteatoda > Parasteatoda tepidariorum. The sequence continues at coordinate 93,248,071 of NC_141763.1, read as the reverse complement.
TGAACCAGATACAACGCTCATCACAGAAATACCACCCAATACTACTACGGTCACAGACTGCAATCAGACTACACCGGATACTACTGTAACTACAGACTTCAATGGTATTCCAAGAACTTATTTCTTTATCCCATCTTTAGGTGTTATCAAATTCCAGATAAATGCAGTTTGCACGACTCGGAAGAGTCTTTTTTTGTTCTTGCATCATGTTCTATTTGATTTCATTACCTCCTTTCATTACCTATTTCTTGTTTGATAAAATACTTTTTTTCTTTTATTTTATTATTTGTGTAATTTTTATTTTCTACTTAGAAAAGTTATAATAAATAAACAATGAATTCAATAATATAACCTCGTTACTCTTTTTAATAGAAATTGACCGGAATTGCGTCATAGATGAAAGATGGGTTCCCTATTGCCCAGAAAAGAAAGAAATCGGTCTATGTTCTGCAAGGAATGTAACAGAAGCTCTAAATATCTGCCAGAAGAATAACATGGTTTTCTACCAGCCTACGAATTTAACTGTATTCGAGAAGGAGTTGCAAACACTCGAAACGTGTTTACAATCAAAAAGTAAGGATCATAAATCCAACTGAATATTGTGATTGTGATATTACTATAAAACGGTAATTTCAATTTTTTTTTTTTTTTTTTTTTTTTTTTTTTTTTTTTTTGTGGTTCAAAACTTTAAAAAAAATCTATCAATTGTTTCGAAGCGTTTTGATTGAAACGATATTACAGTGTAAAAAATAAATACTTAAATCTCGCGAAACTTTATTCGTTTTTGACAAAATCCTTTCCTAGTATATGCTTCGGGTGAACATTTCGTCAAAGTTACGAAATAACTATCACCACTTCTTCTAGGAAATGAACTTCGTCAAAAGTAAAGAAATATTTCATCATTCTATTTTATTTTTCAAAAAAAAATTTCGGGTAGCATCGTTGATCATTTTGTGGGCACCATATAGGTAGAGCAACGTTGCCCCAACAACACAAGAAGGACATATAGAACAGATAGAGATATTACATTCATGCCCGAAGCGGGACTCGAACCCGGGATCTTCCTGGTATAAGACTATCTCCTTGACTGCCATACAGACGGTCGTCTTGGCATGATACTAATCCCTCTCTAGTTCCAATCGTATAGTATTTATAGTTTCGTCAATCAAGTTAACAATCTCCCACAATGCCCTGCGATGTGATTCCAAGTTAAGGAAATATTTTCGTCATATACTTGAGAGTTCACATTGCTCACGTGAGTCACGTGATTTCGTCAAGAAATAAATTATGATTTTCTGTGTAAAAATATGAATGGATTTATCCTCATTGGTCGAAGCTTTTAATTATAATACTTTTTCAAAACAACGAAAATTTATAAGAAAGGAAAGAAATTCGAGTATTATTTTGAAAGGTTTTGAAATATGTATATTATTACTTATGTCTAATAGATTTTATTTCCTATCCAAAATGTGATGGGGGAAAAATACACTATAAAAATATCCTACAATATGCGAAAAATTCTAAAAATCAAATTCTCATTTTTATGCACTAATAAAACATAACTAAAAAGAATTAATTAACTTTGATGAATTGCATTTTTTGAGAGTAAAATATTTCATCGTGTTAATTAATTTAATTTTTTTAAGCTATATATTTTGAAAAAAAGAGCGCCTTTTTTTGTCCCCAATCCTTTGAGGCAGAATTTTTATTAAACTTATTTTTCATCTTTTTTTTATTATTTCTCATTAATTTAGGTCAAAATAAGTTTTATTATTTTTTTTAAGTGAAAGGTAAAATCTTCATTAAGACGACTCACTTCCAAAAAATGACTTTTTCAAATTTGCAGTTGTTTAGATCTAGGAGAAACAGTTACACAGCTTTAAAATTTCTTTAATTTACAAAATCAATTATTGATTAACTTTTAAATATGTATGAATAAAAAAAAAATTTTTTCAAACTATTTTTTTCCGGATTTTATATTTTAACACTAAAAAATTTCAGATAATCTGACTGATAGTTTTTAGATTTTATTGGACTGTTTTTTATAATTAAAAAATACCAAAATATATTTTTGCTTGCAAATACAGCGTCAGAAAAATTTTAAAAGGGGATACCGGTGTTAAGTGTTAAAGTGTTAAGCTGCATAAGTGTTAAAGTGTTAAGCTGCATAATTCTAAGTAAAAAGCACCTTTTCCTCTATTAATTAAAGCTTGGAACTCAGAAGAAGCAGTTAAGGGCGGTCGTAAGGTAACACCCTGTCCTTTTTTATGCTAATAATTCTTTTCAATCAACAGGCAAAGAAAGTAAAGTACATTTTTGGACCCTAATAATGATATCAATGACTGAACTTTATCCGATGCACGGTGTATCTTTCTTGACTGACAACTTAAAGCAAGACAAATTAGAGAAATACAATATAACTGCGGATAGAGAAGGTTTCATCACAGTCATGTTTGGGTGCGAGGATATAAGTATAAATCCTTTTGTGTTCATCGTTCAAGAATCATTCAAAAATGTGCCTTTCTTCTGCCTGAAGAATAGAACGCCTACCCCTACGAAATCAAGTTGGGAATTCTTGAACAGCACTACAGCAAGGTGAGTAACGGAAAAAAATTAATATTATGTTCTATTTTCATTCTTAAATTTCCTTGAATTCGTGGGTAACACTTTTAGGGGAGATTGAGTAGGTCATAAAGATTGAGATTTGCATAGCGACCCATGGCCGGAAATGCCATCAAATCATTATCTCCAAATATGGACTGGCTGTCCGTGAGCATATAAACTGGCACTTTAATAGATGTAAATTGCATATTAATTTTTTTAACCATGCTTGTCGAAAATTGCATTCAAATAGAACCTGAAATAGCTGAATGACTTGGCGACCAGCTTGTTGGACTCAGGAAATCGGACGCCAAATCATGCATCGATAAAACAGCCATATATTCATCTATTTGTATGGGATTTTACATGGTAATCATTAGGAAACACAAAATTATTAAAAAATTAAGATTCAGAAACCCAAATTTAAGGTATCCCCATTGTAATACAGCAAACTCTCTTTAATTAAAACGTCGATAAGGCAACATATTGGATACTTCAAAGTGGCATTAACTCCCCAAGAATTACCTTATAATACCAATTTTTCCCACTATTTAGATCTGCTATTACTACTTAAATTTAGCCAATTTATGCAAACAGTTATCATAGAATCATTTCAAGTGATACCAATAGCTATAGCATGTAAAGTATACACATAAAGGGTTTGGGCCAATATGGTGACATGCAACACTTATTCAAACGCAACCATTTCTCAACAAGCTATTCCTTGGTAATGTTTTCAGATAGGTACATTGCAAGTTTAAAGAATTTCCTTTCGATAACAACACAATACGAAAAAATCTTTATTGCATACTTGGAAATCGTTATTAATCAAAATCAACATACTGAAAAATTGAAGTGTGACTTACTATAATAATGCCTTAAAACCTTCATATATCAAATGAGTACATGTGTTTGTAATTTATTTAACCAGTACCCAACTTTTATTTCCTCCTTGGGATTATTTATTCCTCATTAAATATCATAATAAAATACAATTCTGCGTAGTACAACATGATTCAGCACAGCGAGTGCAAAATGAAAGGTATAGCACAGCATAAAGGTTGGGAATTATATATCAATCCTTTGTTGCAGTACGCCGCTAAGGGGCAGTTAGCGATTTTGGACTGACATGCCCTAACTAGGGCGGATCGGAGTAAAAAACTTCACCTTAAGGACTGGCAGTTCACGAAACCGGTTAATGTATTTATTTCAATTAATTTAAATTTTATGATAGTTCAATGTGTTTAATTAATTATTGTCGAAAATATTCAGATTGTCCCAGATTATGCTGTTGTATCGTAGTTTATAGATTTGCCGACTAATTTCAGAGCTCGCCAATTTTGTTGCCAAATCATCAAATTATGATCTAACAGCTATTTCTGATTTCATTTCAATGCAATTTTCAACACATTATTAGAAAGCATTAAACTTAAATAATTTAGGTAAATAAAAATACCATTTCAAATAGGCGCAAACAGCTAGAAAAATTATAGGACTCCCCAAAAGGCAAATGACATTTTCGATAATAGGTTGCTATGCAATCCTCAGTCCTTATGATGGGTTTGCAAATTTTTAACCGCTGTGCTAAATTCACTCTCTGGTTGTTATTTTTTTAATCAATGCATATTTTTACTAATTAGAATTTTGGATAATTAGATTTTTTTAAACACGTGTTTAAGCTCAAGTTTCTAAGAATCCACCCTGTTTCAAAATATCAGCTCTAATATTTTGTTTTTTATATTTTACATAGTGAGAAGATCTATACAGAGGTAGATTTTATCGGAACTTGCAAAGAAAGAAATGAAACAGTTCAAGATATGTTTTTAACTTTTCCTGAGACAGATTACGATGCAGAAGCAAAAGTTCTCTGCCCAAAAGGTTATTATGGTAAGTTTTTTTGATACATTAACATTTCAGTGTAGTTCATTTTTCAATTTGACAATGCAAAATACAAAGATTTGAGCGAAATAAACCGATCTAGGTATTCATTAAAATCATTAAAGTTCTTAGTGTAAAATATTAAATATGCGAATCGGTTTATACTTTAATTATGCTTTGTACATAAAACTTAGGCATTATATAAAATGACTAAGGCTCTTTAGACACGTATGAAGTATGAGAATTATTATAAATTTTACTTAGACATTATAACCAATACCATGGCATTTTATTGACTAAAACTCTTTAGGCAAAGTATGAAGTACGAGAATTATTATAAACTAGGAGGCTTCGCCCCCTGCTCACTGGCGCTCACCAACCCCCGGAACTGATTTCGCAGTTCATTTCGGATTGCTTCGCAATCCAATGCTCGCTTTACTCGCTCATTGGATACGTTCTTAACGTCTAGCTTTTGTATACTTTTTTGAATACTGAAGTTCCGAAAACTTTTCACTGTAGAAAATTCTAAACCTGTACATTTCAATATTAATTTGAAATGGCAAACAGTTCACATATTTTTCTTAATCACACTATTCTAAATTTCAGTTGTTAAGAAAAGTAACTGTTGTAAGTTTTGTTTTAAAGTCTTTCCCAACAGAGGGCTAAAACCATGTGCTGTAAAACAATATGAAATAGTAGTCTGCCACTGAACGCCGGATGTAAAGCATCGGCTTTGATGAACATAATTTTGTATTTTTAATTCTCTGAAGGGCGCCACCCTAATAATGTGGAATTTGAAAAATAAATGTATATATTTTTGATTGTTGATGAAGCCCATCATTTTGTGTTTTCATCTGTGTTCAGAAGCAGAACAACTATAAGTTTTTTATTTTATCACAAAATATAAAATGTATAAAACACAAAGAAAAGAGTAGGAAAAGGAGTATAGTCATAGAAAAAGTTAAAATTATAATATAGTATTTGTCAGTTAAAATAAAACTTTTTGTTTAAGTCATTGCTAACAATTCAAATTTCTCCGAGGCAATTCTACAGTATAAATTAAGGTAGTATTGTTAAGTTTGAAAACAATATTTTTAGTTTTGATGTCAACAATACAATTCAATTTTTCACAAAAACGATTGTTTCCATTGTTAAATTCAATTCAAATTTTTCTGAGGCAACTCTTAACCTCTAAATATTATTTTTTTTTATGTACACATTTCTAAATGTCAGTATTCAACCACAAAAGAACTTAAAGTCCTCAAATAACTGTTAAATAACCTTTAAAATTGTTTATAGAATTTCTTTAAAAACTCAATTGTTAATTTGGGCATTTGGCGATACAACACTTTTAGAATTGAAGGATTTGTTACGTCAAGCGCTCAGGTATCATAATTTTGATCTAGTTGCGCTTCTAAGTCATTTTGATTTATGTTGCTAAGTTAACTTTCAAAAAATTCTATGGCTGGCAACAGCATTTTTATTTTATAAGTTGTTTATTTTTATTTCTTTTAGAATTCGTTATTTTTTTAGCGAAATGTTTTTTAACCTAACAGAATTCTTTGCCGACTGTTTTCTCTATAAATGAAGAAAATAAAGTAAATATATAAGTGTTGTGAAAAGAATCTTATTTAGTTGTACAGTACTTCAGCCAAAGTAGTACTTCAGCCAAAATTTGGGAGTCACGTAAAAGAATTATACATATTAGATCAGAAACACATCATTAAAAGGCAGAATGCTTTGGTGTTTTCAAAACGTAAACAAAGCAAACGTTGCCACCGGTGGAAAAGAAATACAGCCAAAATTTGGGAGCCACGTAAGAGAATTATATATAATAGATTTTACTTAGCCATTATAACTAATACCATGGCATTTTATTAACTAAAGCTCTTTAGGCAAAGTATGAAGTACGAGAATTATTATAAATTTTACTTAGACATTATAACAGATACCATGGCATTTTATTGACTACAGCTCTTTAGGGAAAGTATGAAATGCGAGAATTATTATAAACTTTACTTAGACATTATAACTAATACGATTGTAAATTTATTGACTACAGCTCTTTAGGGAAAGTATGAAGTACGAGAATTATTATAAACTTTACTTAAACATAATAACTAATACCATGGCATTTTATTGACTAAAGCTCTTTAGTCAAAGTAGGAAATATGAAAATTATTATAAATTTTTTCTTAGACATTATAACTAATACCATGGCATTTTATTGACTGAAGCTCTTTAGGCAAAGTATGAAGTACGAGAATTATTATAAACTTTACTTAGACATTATAACAAATACCATGGCATTTTATTGAAAGCTCTTTAGGGAAAGTATGAAATACGAGAATTATTATAAACTTTACCTAGATATTATAAATATAAGTAAAGTAATGCTAATAAATAAATAGTCATACTAAATAATGAATACTAATAAATAAATAGTAAAATAATAATAATAACTAATAATACCATAGTATTTTAAAGAATGAGTAATGCTCTTTACGCAAAGTATAAAAGAATTATTATATACTTTAACGCAATAATGATATCCATAATAAATACAGGGGTGTAATTCTAGTTTATGAGGTTTCATCAAAGATACGTTACAAATTAATACATTGCATTGAATTTAATTCGAAACCACGTCTTTCTTTAAGTGAATTTACATCCTATAATCGATCATTATTTTTCAGTTAATTATGTTCAGTTCGCTGTTAATTATGTAAATTCGTGTTAATTTAAATGTGCAAGTTAATCTTTAACTGAAATTAATTACTATTTTTTTCTTTTTAAATAAGTAAATGTAAAGTGTAAGCCAAGATAGAGGTCCAGACAAGTGGCAAGAGGATAGAGGGCTCGCCTGCTACTGATGCGCCCCGGGTTCGAATCCCAGGGATGGCTGGTGAATTCTGCACCTGGCTCACACCGGCGACAGGGTTGATATAAAATATCCTCAGTGGTAGATCATAAGTTAGAGTCCTCTTACCGTCAAGGTAATCTTGGGAAGTTTTGAGGTTTTCCTCTCTATGTAACGCAAATACGGGGTAGTTCCATCAAAACATCTTCCACGAAGGCAAATTTCTCTCAATAGTTGATTCAGGTGTTGCTTAGTCTTCTGGATTTTGATCAAGGCTGCGAACTTAAGCATTGGTAGTCATAAACTCAAAAAATTAGGTCGGGTTTTCAACGACGGTTATAAAATATGTAAATGTGTTAATTTGGATTAACTATGGCTTGTAGTAGCTGATAGTGCAATTTATATTTTCGCAGGAACAATTACATGGAACTGTAGCTATGAAGTGAAAGATTTCATAGACAAACCAGTTGGAAATTGCACATTCTTCAACTGCTCAGAGGTAAGTACGGCGTTTTTGATGTCAATTGAGTACTTGCTCTTCAAAAAGAAGAAGATCACCGATATCCACACATGTGACCTATGACTTCAGCTCCAGCTGATAGGCAAAATTGCTTGTTAAATTTGAGCTAAGCTTCCCTATATAAGTTAGAATGTTAATTAACTTGAATCTAACTAAGTTCAGCTCCATGTCGTACATCGAATTTGTTGAAATATAATTTTTTCCCATCTACGTCTGTTACAAAACTTAAATTTATAATTCACTTATGTATTTTATTGTAACAGTAGTATATTTGTGTTTTGTGTACCTGGGAACTTCGATACAAAATTAGCTTATGTTCTACATGACTTCATACCTGTCTTTGTGTTAGGTAAGAAATCTGAAGTGAAAGTATTTAAATCTTTGTGAATGAATCCCTGTGTAAGAATTTAGAATGTGGCACTTAAGATAATGGATTTTTGACGGGCTTGGCTTATTCGAAATAGAATGGAAAGAAACAGTTGCTAACAACAAGTGCCACGTACGTTTCATCAACCAATCAGGATTCAGATACCCACACTACGTCCCTTGCAGATATCCCGTATCATAAACCATGAATAAAAATTAAGAAATATTTAACAATTCAATAAATTCAATAAAATATTTATAAATTCAAAATTATTCCCTTCAAGTTTTCCTTAAGTTAAAACAAATTAAATAAGTTTTTTAACATACAGTACTCACAAAAATAAGCGGACTACCCCAAAATAACTTTTGATCTCATGATTGGATCTTCACGTTCTAAGACCCAATCTTAATAGCTCAAAGGGTTAACCTCAAATCTGCTAATTAATTAGTGCAGACGATATTTTAAGTTACGAAAGCAGACACGGAAACGTACTTTTTCTGAATAAATCTACTTTTTTTTCGACGTTTCTGTCTTTCGGCTATATATATATATACTAGGAGGCTCCGCCCCCTGCTCGCTAACACTCGCCAACCCCCGAGAATTGCTACGCATTCCTATGTGGTTCACGTCGTGAACCATGGCTCGCTGCGCTCGCTCGCCAATGAACACAATGTTCTAGCACAAAGACATAGTATATTATCATCAAAGACATAGTATTTTATCATTAAAGACATAGTATTGTACTTATGTAGAAGAATTCTATCAATGTTCTTATTGGCTTTTAAAAAAGTGTATTAGCTATTTAGATTGTACATGGTGAAAAAATCAAAACATTAGCTAAATGAGAAACATATTAGCAAAATAAATTATCAAATATTGCAGTTACTCACCTAAATTCAACTAAATGTGTATAATAAATTAGTTAATGCTAGAAGTTCTGAAAGTTTTAGAAAAAAATTTTATTATTTAAAAATATAAACTTTAAACCCTAACTTTTCCTTGTGAGATAATAACCCTCAAAAAGTCTTTCATTTTCAAGAACACAAAAATTTGTTTTATCGCCAAATGAAATATTTTTTGGTGATCAGCATTATTGAAATCAATTTCTATATTAATTAACATTTGTGATAAAGTACATAACATTTTAGAACAAAATAAGGATGTTTTACATACAATAAATTAAAATGCATGGCTGTTAGCATTACCCGAGAAATACCACGTGGAGGTCGCCACGCTGCATTTCTAATCGGGGAGTTTTGATTTTGGCAGTTCCCCTTGCCTACTGCCAATAGAAGTTTCAATTAAATTTTTTCCAAAAAACATTTTTTTTCTGCAAAACTCTAAGAAATTAACACTAAGCATTTAGAATTTCTTTGAAAACACAATTTTAGATTTGACATCTTGGAGCAATTACTGAAAGACTGTCAAATGACTTAACTCTTGACAGGCCAACATAAAGTTGTCCATGACTAAAAACTTGTTTAGTCAATACTAAACTGATTTTCTCAAAAGTCTGACCTTGTGACTTATTTATAGTCATGGAGATGGCCAGCCTAATTAATTCCTAAATGAGTTTAAATTAAATATTATCATGTTTTTAGGGCATGAATCTGAATTGAACATCCTGATAATGCTCACTCTGGATATTGTTTCCATTTTTAAAAGCGCTATATGTGAGCCACCTCATGTGACATTTTTAGCAGTAATCATTGGTCGATTTTCTAACGTTGCCATTCGGGGAGTTGTAATGAGGCCTTTTTTTGGTGCCGTGTAAGAGAAATATATATATATATATATATATATATATATATATATATATATATATATATATATATATATATATATATATATATATATATATATATATATATATATATACATCGGCAAGTTCAAAAAAAAAATTTTTAGTAAAATTATCATCTTGCTTACTTTTCTGCACGATTTGAAATTTTAGAGCTGTAGGTCAAATATTTATTTAGTGTTAGCAATTTCGCAAAAAGCCTTTTAAAGTTCTTTGCTGTGTAATTCTCAATCCGTATGGTATGTAATTCTCAATCCTAAGTTCGTAACCATACAGTTGTACTGAATCCAATGTCCTTAATTGTTCAAAAATAACTGTGTTTCAGCCTTTTTATGGAAACGAGGAGGATTATATGCAGTACGAAGCTGAGTACTTGGCCAATTGTGAAGGAGAGAAAGTGGATCTCGAAGATTTGATGGAGAAAACTCGTGAATGGTTGGAGAAATTTAAACCAAAAGCTGGCGGGGATTCAGGAGATCCGCGCAATAGACCAAGAATAGAGAAAGATTTCGAGAACGTCGTTGGTGCATATGACAGAATAATTAAAAAGGATGCTGTTGTCTGGAAGAAAATGGAACAGGTATTAAATGTGTTATAATCTAAAACTACGCGACACATTTTTTTTCATATCATGAAAGCATATTAACGTTCGTAAAATCGCGCCTGACTTTTTTGAATTAAAGCTTTTTTTTCCGCTACGCGAAAGATAAAATTTCATATTAGCATTAGGAGCACATTCGACAGACATTTTTAAAAAATGCTAGTCTCTAAAACAAAATAGTGATAGATTATATTAACACTAGGAAGAAGTCCTTGTCAACTAGTGAGAAATGTGCTTTATTAACATTAAGAACAAGTTTTTTTAGTTCTAAGAACAAGTCGTTTTAACACCAGAAAAAAGTCCTTGTTACGAGTGAGAAACTGGCTATATTAACGTTAAAAACAAGTTCTATTAGTGCTAAGTACAAGGTGTATAAACACTAGAAACATTAACTCTAGAAACCAGCCCAATAACAAGAGGAATAAGTGCTATTACCAATAGGAACAAGTTATATTAACACTTAGAACAACTTCTATTAGTGCTAAGAACAAGTCATGTTAAAAGAACCTAGATCCAAACCTAACTCCAAATTCCAGATTAACTCAAAAATCCAAAGATTAAACTAAAAGTTATTTAGAACAATTTATTATGATAATTTTTCTGTTTCAGAGGAAACGTAGGGATATGGCATTTAACATAATTAAAGAAACAGAGAAATGGGCGTGGATGATGGGCTGTCATAAAATAACTGGATCCATGACGAAGGAAAATATTGGTAACTTTTTAATTTTTCATTTATTGGAATTATTTAAAACTAAAGGAAAAGCAGTTTCGTCTCGGCATAAATAGTATTGTTAGATTATCAATCAGAAAGATTGCATTTTAATGATGTTTTTACTGTTGTTGTTGTTGTTGTCGGCCATTAAGACAGAGGGGGTGCGATTGTTCTGGTTTTCCACTGGCGCCATCTATGGCCAAGAATTCAAATTCTACCACATTCGTAAGTTATACCCGTTCATAGGTTTAACCCATTAATATATTCATTCATTCATCCACAGATCGTAATTTTGACCTGAAGAGAACGATTAAAACCCAATCCAGTACCCCCAGAGGTTGTGATTTATTATGGGAACGTGGAGGACTTTGTGAGCCGACAAATTTAACGTGCGCCTGTCACCATTTACTACATAGTCTTCGTCCGGCTAGATGGTGTTTTTACTTAATGAACAATATGAATTTTAATGTTGTTCTTTAAAAATTGTCTTTCTTTGTTTATTACCTTTTTAAAATATTAAGATCTTAAAATTATAAAAAAATTCTCCCTTTTGCGTGACGTTTCTATCACCTTTTTATTTAGTCTTGTTTATTTCCTTATGTTACATAATAAATTCTTCAATAATCAAGGAAAATAACAAAAAAAAACGTCTACATTAATAATGCTTTTTTGAATTAATTCTTTAGTTCAAAAAGACGAAACGTTTCTGTCACATTTTTATTTAGTCTTCTTTATTTCATTATGTTACATAATAAATTCTTCCATAATCAGGGAAAATAAAAATAAAAAACATTTACATTAATGCTTTTTTAGGAATTTATTCTCCAGTTCAAAAGGAGTAATGGCGCATATCATTCGTATAAATATGTGTCTTATTAAACATGGAAATAAAGATAAGTACAAAAAAAATAGTGAGAAATTGAATATATAAAATCAATGGTGATTTACTGTGCAAAGTGTACTTATGTCTTCAATAACACACGACATCCTTAAAGAGTGAAATTCTAAGGATTTAATGGAATTTAAAAAAAAAAAAACAAATAACCAAGCAAAACTTCATGAATTCAATTAAAAATAATGTAATGAAACGATAATCTTATCAATCTAACTAGAAGTTAATCATTTTGCCGTTACGAGGCGCTGAAAACGTTATGGCCAGAGTGTTGCCATTTTGGCGTGGATTGAAAAAAACACGTCTTCTTTTTATATGCTCCAGCATTAGAGCGGAAGCTCTTTCTGCATTTTTCTGTGCTTATTACTATTTAAAATCTTTAAGATGAGTATTTGAAACATCGAAAAGAACTACAATATCGAAAATAATTTTTTAAATCCGTATGCTTAAACCCGTATGCTGATATACGGAAACTGCTTACTTCCACATTTCATTGGACAATAGACTTCGTTGTTCAAAACCTATTAGGAACATTGCAATGAAATTTTCTGACAATTTATGAACTATATTTAGTGAATTGAAAATATACTCAATTTTGACCTTTGGTCATTTTGCAGCTATGATAACATGAAAAAGCTTTAAAAAAATATCTTCAATTTGCAGTTTTTTTGAAGTGAAACTTCTAATGCGACTTCCAATAATGTTGCGTTAAACGTTTAACGCTGAATGCGTGGCACTCGAACGCATGCGCGTAGTATACCTGTTTTACAGTCAGAGCTTGGTTGCCTAGCAACCTAGTAAAATCTTAAAATATCTTGAAATATTCATTTGCGCTGGCGACTTTTTTTGGCGGTGGTCTGTGATCCTTGCAGGAGATTTTAATGTGAATTTCTCGTTACCTGACGCTGAAACATTATTAACCTTCCTTAAAGACAAATTTGGATTGGAAATGATAAATGGTAGGAATGATCCAACAATCAAAGGGGGAACTACCATTGATGCAGTTTTTGCAAGAAATATTGAAAAAATAGAACTCAAGCATTTCGTATCTTACTTTAGTTATCATAATCCCATTGTAAATGTTATGGATTTGGATATTTCTCCACTCGAAAATGATAATTGAAAGATGCGATCAATTGTGAATTGTAAGCTATGTTAATAAAGTTTGTCTTAAAGAAACAATATGATTTCACTAAAAATCAATTTCTACCCCTTCCTATTTTCATTTCCATATTGCGAAGTTTCGCTTCTTCCGCGCGGAGGGACTCCACGCACTATTTTATTAGGTAGTATGTTTAAGCAACTTTTTAACCTTTTAACAAGCTCTTAATTCAGAACCCAGAAAAAGGTCGAAATGGTACATAGTGTGAAATTAGGTTTTGTAAATTAGAATTATGTAAGCTGTGTCCTGCGTAAGCCTGTAATTTTGCTAAACAATTGCCAATTTCTTTTACAATTTAATATGGTAATTTAAATTGGTAATTTAAATATAATTTTGATTGTTCACTTAGTATTTTGATTAAGTCAACTATACACACACTTTGCCAAAAAAAATAATTGTTTTAAAAAAACATATTTATTCACCGCAAAACATATGTATTCACCGTAAAACACTAATGTGAGCTTTAAGGGTGCTTTTCACCGAATAAACAATATGAATTTTAAAGCTGTTCTCATTTAAAGAACAATGCAAGCTCTAAGACTACTTTCACTTAATAAACAATGCGAATGTCAAAGCTGTTCCCTTTTAAAGAATAATGTGAGCTTGAGGACTGTTTTCACTAAATAAACAATGTGAATTTTAAGGCTGTTTTCATTTAATGAACAATGTAAGCTTTAAAGCTGCTTTTCACGAAATAAATAATCTGAATTTCTCTGAATAAACAATCTGCTTCTCGTTTAAGGAAAACTATATAACTTAAGACAGTTAATAGATGGTTAGCAATAAATTATTTGCTTATGATATACCATTTTAACACTCTCTTTGTATTTTTATTTTAAGCCCTAGAAGTGTTCAAATTGGAGAAGAAAAAGGATTTCAATATCAGTTTGGCGTCCAAAACTGTGGCTGAAATCCACTTGCCGGAAAATCTATCCCCCAGAACTCGTAACTCATGCGGAGGTGAAGAAGAAGTACAGAGAGGAATTCTCGCTGTTTTTAAGAACATGGAAGAACACATGACTCCAAACTGGTAATAAAACAAATTTCATCTTAAGGGATATCACTTAAGAAACTATAGCTTTTTAATAAAAATATAGCCTAATATTAAAAATAAAATACAATCTAGGAAAAAAATAACTGTTGTCGTCGTTGACGTATATATATTAATCGGCCATTATGGCAGAGGGGGTCCAATTGTTCTTGCTTTCCAGTGGCGCCATCTGTGGCCAAGAATTCGACTTCTGCCGCACCCATACGTCACACCAGTTTATAGGGTGGACCCATTCATACATCCATTCATTCCTCCACAGATCGTAATTTTGATCTGAATCAGAGAGCGATCAATCTCCAATTCAGTACCCCCAGAGGTATTGATTTGTTATGGGAACATGGAGGACTTTGAGACAAATTTAACGTGCATCAGTCACCATTCAGTCTTCGGCCGGCAGGGATCGAACCCACGACCACTTGGACATGGACCCAGTGCCCTACCAACCAGGCTATCCCGGCCCCAAAAAAAATAACTTTAATTCATTTATGTAATTCCTATTATGTAGCTCCTATATAGTTCAAAAATAATTGGAAAAAAAACTCGAAATTAATTTAAAATTTTTGGTTCGGGACCTGCATGAATCTTGTACCCTCCTCCGTGGAAAATTAGACTAAAACTCAAGCCTAAAGGACTAATATTTAACAGGTAAGATATTGCTGTTGTCTTTCAATGTCCACCCGTATATTGACTATCGACATTCGGGTATCAGAAAGGTAAAAGATGTGTTGACCACTCTTTTAGAGCCACATTATTAAATGGATCAACGTTGATCCGACAGTAAGAAGGACAGATAGTACAGAGAAGAGAAGGAAAGAAGAGCCTTATCCGGGATTCGAACCCGGAATCTTTTTGACTTGAGGTCAGCTCTCTGGCCACCCAACTACCGGTCGGAAGAGTAAGATATTGTTTCCTAAATACATTTTACAGATCGTTTTATGAATCTACCCACCAGCCGCTACTAACTGAAAATTTAAATTTTCAGGTCTTGTATATAGAGATTATTTTTGCATTTCCAACTCTCATGCGTCATTTTTTTTTTTTCAGTACAGAGGATGTGAATGTAAGCTCAAGTATTGTAGGTGTAAGTGTAGGCGGGAATGGAAGTTACTTCTTCCCTGAAGGTCAAGTCATTAAAGTGAAAATTTATCACGACCCTCGACCAGAAAACGCTCGTCCTCTCTGTGTCTTTCTCAACTACACAAACAAAGACAGGTAATGTCTACATCAAAATCAGATTGGTTACTTTTGTATTTTATGTTTTTAAAGGTTATACTACTACCTAACTAAAGGTTATACATATCTAAACTAAAAATAAACCTAAACAACTACAAACTAAATAAATATAAATGCAACTTAATTTTTGACATACTTAAAAAATTACTAAATAAATTTTATTAAGAAAACTCGATTTTTTTTTTCGTTTTATACTCTATAATTTATACGTTTTTGTTTTCTTTTAATATTTTTCTTTGTCTTCTTAATTTCTTTTCTCTTCTTACTTTCTTTTCGCTTTTTCCTTTCTTATCTTGTAAGACTTAAAAATATTGACTTCGCATTTTCCTTTCTTTTGAAACAACTTTTTTCTAACCCAGTAGTATCAAAGTTTTTTTTTTCAGATCTAAGACTGACATAAATTATTTTTTAACATTCTCAAAGTTTAGTTTCAAAATGGTAGCATGCAAGAAATACTCCGTAGATAAAGTAACTTTTTTTGAAAGTCGCATTGAAACTTTTTTTTTTAAATTCCATAATAAACTTAAAAAAATTCTTTTATTAATGATAACAAATTCGTTGTTATTAAGCAAATATTTCAGTATTCACTGTTATAAGAAGAGGACAATTATAAGCTGACTTCACCAACTTAAGATCCCATCACGAGTAGCGAGATCAAGTTTGACGTTTTAAGTTAATTTACCTCGCACTAGAGCTGCACAATGGGCAATTGGCTATGGTCTGGGAATCCCTGAGGATGATCCAAAAACATGTCATCACAATTTTGATCCTCTGCAGAGGGGGTGGCACCCTCGTAACGGTAGACCAACAATCTGAGCCTGAAGTTGCGCACTTTATGATAGAACAGTTTTGACGAGGACAAATACCTCATACCCTCGGTCCCTTCGCAGACTGATTCAAGTTATCACCCGCCTGCACGCTGACAGCAGTCAGCGATGCTTGACTTCAGTGATCAGCTGGGAATCGTGTCTTAACGATCAGTTCACTTCAAGACGAATGAAACTTTGAATGAATATAGAAGAAGGTACGATTCCGCGAGTATGGTAAAAAAATGATTGTTCAGCTCTCGCGGTTACGGTTAATTTGATCATTTAAATTGAAACTTTCAAATGACATTTTTTACAACGAAACATGATCTTTAATTTGAAAAAGATACTTAAAATGGAGTTGGAACAATATTTTTAACAAGTTTTTTATAATCCTTATTTTTTATAGAGCTTATCCCAATGGGGTGGGGGAAAGTATGTCATAAATTTCCTAGGTCAGGAGTGGCGAACCTTTTTGCACCAACGTGCCATTTTTTCTGAAAAATTGTTTAATGTGGTCATAGACGTGCCATCAAATAATTTTGATTTCGTGATTATTAGGAAAGTAATAATACTATATACTATCAACTCAAAACTCTTTATATATTATGGAGAGAGAGAAAATTTTGCAATGTCTCAGTTATACGCATAATTCAACTTAAAGTAACATCAGTGTGGCAAATTAGATGACAAATAACTTATATTAGATTGTATGTTAGTTTAAGCAGGACTGTTAAATTTTTTTGCTAGTTATTTATTGTTAGCTTGTTTTTTATGGTTATTAATTGTTAATTTTTTTGTTAATAATTTTTTTTTGTGAATTTTAATTTAATTGTTAATATGCTGCATAGTGAACTTTGTGATGGGTGGCGTGCCCAAAATATTGTGTCGCGTGTCATGAATGGCACGCGTGCCATTGGTTCGCCATCCCTGTCCTAGGTGTTTACATTTCTTGTCTACTGATTTGTAAAAAAAAAATCCTACTGTCTTCATCTCTGATTAGAGTCGCCTCTATTCCTATTAAAATATAGTTCCAACTCAATATTTTAAAGATTTGTCAATTTAAAAGTCACATTTCGATAAAATTATAAAAAAAAAAGTCTTACCATTTAAAAAATTTTAACACTGTCACCTTAATCGTAACTGGGAGAGGTACTTTGAACAGTATATACACCTTGGGGATATACTTTGTTACACTTTCATTTAAAAAATGATTCTCTACCATCGAATGATATGCTCGTTCATATGTTGACAAAGCTATTATCCTATACATTGGGTTAGTAACTAAGTTCTTGCCATTTTCGTTTTCAATTTTTTAAATGTTGAAAGCGTGATAGCATTCTATTTTCGTTGTCAGTTCCTCTCTCATTTGGCACAAATTTTCGTGCAAAAATTAATTTAATCGCACTTTATCGGAGAACTCATGTGAAAGACTTAAGTATATCTTTAAGTAGTATGACGGAGTATAATCTTTAAGGTCAAAAATGCCCTTTTTAAATTTGGCATACCAATCACAAGTAGTTCTTTTAGCTTATAGAACCCTCTTCATGCGTTTCACAAATGTCACGAGCAGCTTTTGCGGCCTTAAAACCTATATTGAAAACCGAAAGAAGGAAGTGTCGAAAAGTGTTCATCTTTCTCAACCTAACGTATCCCGCAGCGGACTGATTGTTAGGACACGGTTTCCAGTAGATCACCGAAGTCAAGAAATCACTGGCTGCGGTCAGTGTGTGGGAGAGTGAACACTTCGATAAGCCTGCGATGAGACCGAGAGTGTGCGGTATCGGCCATCGTTAAACTGTTCTACCGTAATATGCTCGACTTTGAGAGAGGTCGTCAGGCTACCCATCCCCTTTGCGAAGGATCGAACTTGTAATGGCATGTCTTCGGATCAGCCGCAGAAATGATTGTCAAAACGACGCCAATAGCTCATTGTACAGCCTCAGTGCGACGTAAATAAACCACATTTACAAATGATATTACAAAACATTGACTACAAAAAACATTACTATATCGAATAAGAAATGAAAAGTAGATTTCGGTGGAACAAAACGTCTTCATTCGAAGGATCTAAATCATTTCAAAAACATTCGATGAGATATGGAGTGTCAAAATTGAATAAGAAAACGTCAAACGTTGCCAACCCATTTTTTTTTAACTTGCGGATACGTAAATTCTGAAAGCAAATTTTGAGACAGGATTTTTTTTTTTAAAGTATTTAAGGCTTTTTCATAAAATAATAATGATAAATGGAATTTGGACACAAATAACTAGCAATTTTCGTGAGTTTTAACTTTTTGCAAATTTCTGATGTATACTTATTCTTTGTTTCAGGAATAGTAGATACGGAATTTGGGATATCTCAGGCTGCGATGTCGATAATGGTACAAATGATCCTAATTTCACTATATGCGTCTGTAATCACATGACCAATTTCGCGGTTCTTATGGACTTCACAAACCATGAGGTAAATCACGTTTATCGAATTTCTTAAAACAAAACATTAAGAAAGACAATTAAAAATAACTTTTGATCTATTGTTCCGATTTCCATTCTCCCTCTCGATTTTTCATAGATATGTGTTTTTAGATATATAGGGTGTTCCGTGTGAATCACCCTTAATATAAATTTTTTAAATCCCTGTGGAAAAACTGTGCACAGTTTAGGAGCGCAAATTGATATTTAAATAAGAAAATATGAAAATCGAATGAATCACCATAGTTTGTTTGTAGATAGAACACCCCCTCGCCACAAAATCTAAGGCCGTCTGTTGCCTAATTCCCTTTCTCTCCCCGATCAGAGTCAAAACCTGTTCTAAACAATGAGCTCGCACACCTACTTGAAATAGTTATACCTCGTTACCATAGTCACCGCCACGGGGCCAGACGAATGGCTAAGGGAGTTCTTACTTTAGACAAACTATACACTAGAACTCTCTCTCTCTCTCCGCTTCCCCTCTCTTTCCCCGTCTCTCACGCACACTTAATATTGCAATAACTTTTGAACCAATTGCAATTTAAAAAAGAAGCTCAGAAAGAAATAGGGCCCTTTTAGCATATCAAGTTTTAACTCTGCAGTTACATTTCAGTGTCCTGTAGATCGACCCGCATTTTATTTTTTACTACATGTTTAGCAGTTAATAATTCTCGAACTTATTATCGAATTTTTAATTTCTCATTCCATCTTACTACCTGTAAATATTTCTGCTCACCATCATACTTTTCAGTTTTTAAGTCTGCTAGTTTTTGCACAACAAAACAAAATGTAACATTAAGTTGAATACTCAAAACAGAGATGACGGCGTTCATAAATTTTTAATATAGAAAGATAAAGTTCAGATAAATAGGTTCGAGCATTCTGATTTTATAAATAAAATCACATGATGTGATCTAGTTTTCTCACATGAATATCCGTATTCCGCTGGTTGACATCAGTATAAAACTAATAAAAGTAATAATATATTTGTTAAAGAGTACATTTTTTATCTGTGATTCAAAAGTGCTAGGAGGCTTCGCCCCGTGCTCGCTGGCGCTCGCCAACCCCCGGAACTGCTTTCGCAGTTCATTTCGGATTGCTTCGCAATCCGATGCTCGCTTTGCTCGCTCATAGGATACGTTCTTAATGTATAGCTTTTGTATACTTTTTTGAACACTGAAGTTCCGAAAACTTTTCACTGTAGAAAATTCTAAACCTGTGCATTTCAATATCAATTTGAAATTGCAAACAGTTCACATATTTTTCTTAATCACACTATACTAAATTTCAGTTGTTGAGAAAAGTAACTGTTGTAAGTTTTGTTTTAAAGTCTTTCATACCAGAGGGCTAAAACCACGTGTTGTAAAACAATATGAAATAGTACTGAATGCCGGATGTAAAGCATCGGCTTCGATGAAGATAATTTTGTGAGAATTTTTTTGATCATTCGGTGAGAATTCACCCGATTAGCCATATGATGCTCACTACGTGCTCTTGAGCGCCGAAGCCTATCAATTAAAACGTATTAGCGTTTTATATAATATAGATAAGCAATATGATGCCCACTACGTGCTCTTGCGCGCCGAAGCCTATCAATTGAAAATGAAAACTGTTGCCAACGCTAGAAAATAAATATCATCGGTTTTATTGATGTATACGTATTAGCGTTTTATATAATACTAGGAGGCTCCGCCCCCTGCTCGCTAACGCTCGCCAACCCCAGAGAATTGCTACGCAATCCTATGTGGTTCACACCGTGAACCATGGCTCGCTGCGCTCGCTCGCCAATGAACACAATGTTCTAGCACGAAGACATAATATATTATCATCAAAGACATCGTATTTTATCATCAAAGACATAGTATTGTACTTATGTAGAAGAATTCTACCAATGTTCTTATTGGCTTTTAAAAAAGTATATGAGCTATTTAGATTGTACATTGTGAAAAAATCAAAACATTAGCTAAATAAGAAACATATTAGCAAAATAAATTATCAAATATTGCTTCACTAATATTCTTTTTAAAGCGTGAAAATTCAATGCATAAATAAACGTGAAATATAAAAAAAAAGTCAATGCATTCAATACAAACACTTAAACGATTTTTAGACGTTTAGGTAGCACCCAGTAGAAAAATATCAATTCAACAGCGGCCTTTTAAAGCATTCTCACTTCAATTAATTAATTAATTCCTAATTGAGTTTAAATTAAATATTGTCATGTTTTTAGTGCATGAATCTGAATTGAACAACCTGATAATGCGCACTCTGGTTATTGTTATCTGGTTGCTCACTACGTGCTCTTGCGCGCCGAATCCAATCCATTAAAAATGAAAACTGTTGCCAGTGCTAGAAAAGAAATATCATCGGTTTTATTGATACATACATACATACGTACGTATTAGCGTTTTATATAATATAGAAGATAGATAGACACCTGAATTATTCATTCATCATACTTTCTAAATGTTCTTTACTATTATCAAACATTAGATTTTGATTAGTATTCCAAAGAAAGGCTTAAAACTGAAAGTGGTGTTCCTTTATTATTACGTAGCCCTATAATATTAACTTATAACGCAAAATTTAATAATAACATGTTTTACTTTGTGGTAAATTTATAAACTATTTTACAGTAAATTATGTTTACTTTTATTACTATAAGTTTCGCATGAATCTGTATCTAGTGAATGCATTTAAAATAATTAATACAAAAGTGCAAAACATTATTATAAAACGATATTTTTGGGCCATTACTATAAAATCATTTGGGCAAAAATTTTATAAAATCATTTCGGCATTAAATAGGTATTATTAAAAAAAATTGTGGATTGTGTTGCAATGGTAACCAAGCAGAAGCATTAAGTTTTATTTTTGTTTCTGAAAAATCGAGAACTAAATTTCTGTTCAAACATTTTTGGATATTTCTGTTGAATATTTTTTTTTTAATTTAGAAGCGACAATCTGTTGGTCACCGAAAACCAAAAACTGATTTAGATGTCAATGTTGGAATGGGTGTGCATATATAATAATAGTGCATATATAATAATGCGTATGCAATATACAACACCTATAGAAGTAGTTAGTATATTGTGAGAAAAGTAGTAACTAAGAAATTACCACATAAAATAATTAATTGATTTGATGATTTCAGTATTCCGAAGAAGAGGAAAGCGCATTAAAATGTCTCTCTCTCATATGCCTTGGATTGTCTACTGTGGCTCTTGTTCTGACAATTATTGTCTATGGGACGATTAAGTGAGTTTATTTTAGTTCTTTTGTTTCATTTAAAGAGCCACTTGAATTCTATAATATTGAGATATACGTTTTCGTAAAATCAGTGGAATCGAAAGTCCTATGGTCGGTTGCTGAGCAGTACCATATGTACAGGGATCAGGTGAAAATTTCCTTCCCCTTCAAACCTATGTCTAAATTAAGATAGTGCTCTCACAAATGAGTGGTGCTGGAATCTATCTGTGAGGTGTCTAAGCTAAGATGTACTTTCACCCTTGCGGTGCTCTCTAGTCAAACGAAAGGCGCACCTTCCCGACAAGCAAATTTCTGCTCGTCAGGAAAAGCAAATTTCTGACGAGTTTGGCATGTCCAAGTGTCATTAAAAACAACATTTTATTATGTCATTCTGCTATCTTTCTATATATATATGGGTCATTCTCACGAAAACTGTCATTTTTCAGTTCATAAAATCCCAAAAAAGTAAAGTGAATAAAAAGCTCTGAAACTTTCTATATTAATAGAAATATGTAATGGCATTATAAAGAAAGTATATATCCTATAAATTATACTTAATATTTAAATTAATTAATTTTTTAAATAATTAATTTATAATTATTAATTTATAATAATTAATAATTAATTAATTAATTTAATAAATAAATAATTAGTTTAATAAATCAATTTATTAATTTATTTTTCAAATTAATTAATAAGTAAATTAATTATTGTCACTATTTAAAAAGTGAGGGACTGACACTAATAGTGAGGGAATGATATTTTATTTTAATACATGTTTTTATCTAAGTTACATCTACCTAAAGTTTGAAAATGATAACATACTAAGTATATCTAATATTTATTATAATTTAGTCTTATATATTTAATAGTTTTTACAGGTTTGGGAAATAAAATTGGCTGGCACGATTGAACAAAAAAAAATTTAATAATATACTCATCTTGAATCATTCCCTCACTTTATACATTAGTGAGGGAATGACGAATTCAATAAAATTTAAAAATAACAGTTAGGCTTTATTAATTTCTGAAGTCAATCACATACAATTATATTCATACAAGAAAGCAACATATAATTATCCACTTTCTCGATGAAGTTGTATTTTATTTTACTCTAAAAAACGACATGAGGGAATGACAAATGTAAAAAATTTTACCTGGTTTGATTCATTCAAATTTATTCCACAGCAAAGCTTCTTTAAGTTGAAGATGGAAACATACTGCAATTTTGTTCTATGATGCCAGTTGTTAACTTCTGAAGTTTTTATTAAAATATTTTTATTCTAAGATGATTGCAGGTGATAAGAACATTGTTGTGAGGGAATGACGCGAAACACTGGGGACAAAGTTTAAAATAGTGCTGTGTTAATATTTTTATCAGAAATTAAATTTAAAATTTATTTTCTGAATTCTATATTTCAATATTCTCAAATAAAAAACACAAATTTGTAAAAAAAAAAATTTTTATTTCAGAAACATTTTTTTTCTTTTTTTAAATCAGTAGTGGGGACAAGTGAGGGAATGACATATTGGTATATTTTTATTACCTAAAATTAATAAAAAATAAAAATTTATAATTTTATTTTTATTCTTTTGTTAGCTTGCATTCTGAAGGACACTTTCCCTGAAAAAATTTTTTTTGTAAGTTGTAAAACAAACATAAAATATACTGGGGACATGAAAATGACTGTTTTTGTGAGAATGACCCATATATGTAAGAGTTGAATAATAAATGTTTTTGGTGCGTATAAGAAATAAAGTTATTTATGTAATAAAATTGATAGATTGGAATATTTGGTATATGTACTAATAATTGGATATAGTCATGATAAAAAAAGTTAAATGATTGAAACGTCGTGATAAAACAAATTAAGGCCGGAAAATATAAAAGGGGTAATTAAATTAAATTAAGGGGGATGTGATCGTTAAGGAAAGTGGTAGTACAATGCTAATGTGGGATAACAATAACCCAATAGGTTCAAAGGGTCACAAAGTGTGAGGTTTGAACAAATTGAATGATTTGGTATCACCAAATTTGGAAAAGGGGCAAACTAAAATAAATTAAATATTAAAGATAAAAAAACGATAAAGTCATGCTATATCCAAACAATATATATGATTTAATACAGTAAGCTGATGTTTCCAGTAAGAAAAACTAATAACTTCACACTTATGCATGCCCATAACAATAAGAAAAAGTACTCACCACATACAGAAGGAAAAAGGCGATAAATAGTAGCTATAAAGGTAAAGCTAAAAATCACACAAAACTTTCTGTTCAACTAAACATTTATTTCTGTAAAACTACTTATTTTGATTATTGCGTAACAAACAAGCAATATGATTAACACATTATATGGCACAGGAAAAATATATCTTTTAGAAGGAAATGGGTGACAAGAGAATTTAAAGAAACCAAAGGCGTCATGCAAAAAGTTAAATATAAAAGAACGAGTAATTTAACCGTTAAAATAAATATGAGAAGAAAGCTTAAATTTGAGAGGGCTTTTAATGTTAAAGAAAAATTAAAGGTATAAAATTTTGATTTTACATTTACAGAATTTGATTATAGATATGGATTTAATTTAAGATAAAGATTTAAAAAAAATGTAAAAAGAAATCCCTTGATACGGACCAAAGTCCGCATCTCGGAGAACAAGAAAAAGTTAACCTGCCCGAAGGCTCCAGAAAAAGAGAATGTATTAAAAAGACTTAAAAATTCCTTAACTGGTATAGGACCAGAAAAATTACGGCCAATTAAATTTAAAGAGGCGGAGAGTTTGAAATTTAAAGTAAAGGGATTGGCTAGTTAGCCCCCCTAAAATTAAAAGAGGAAAAAGAAAGGCGTGAATAGAGGGGTTGGTTGACTTTCCCCACAGGAAGTGCGATGACCGCAACGACCATGAGAAAGGTCACCAAGAAAGTTAAAAAGATTGCTAAAATAAAAAAAGAGGAATAACGTTTAAAGAAAAATTGAAGGCTTAAATAAAATTAGAAATAAAATTGTCACATTACATTAAGTGTATATGTGACAATATATATATATATATATATATATATATATATATATATATATATATATATATATATATATATATATATATATATATATATATATATATATATATATATATATATATATATATATGAAACGCATATAATTTGAATCAAGCGCTCTTTGAAATCCGAACCAGGGTTGTGGTGGAGTCGAAGAAAATGTTGTAGGAGTCAGAAAAATTTGCATGACTTTGACTATGGTTAAAGTTAGGTGCTGTAGATAAAAAGCGGGAAAAAAAGTAAATTTTGATCCTATGAAAAAATTGTAGACAAATATTTGGAAATAAGTGAACAAAAACATTTCCCAAAAGAATAATATTTGCAATATTTAAATTATAGCTTATAACAAACTTAACTTACTCCATTTAGAGGATCTTGGGCCTTTTTTTTTCAATTATTAAAACGAAAAATTTTAAAACTTTAGGAAAATTTACATTAATCAAGGAATTATAAGTTATTTTTATATTTCCCTCTAAGGAAAAATTAATTATAAGGAATAGCTGAATCTCGTAACCATAGTCACCGCCACTGCTCCAGACGAATGGCGAGTGGAGCTCTTTACATAGATAGACCAAAAAACATTCAACACGAGAAAATTAAGAGGCTCCACCCCATTCGCGTTTTCAATTCCCAGCAGCATCAATTCAAGTATTTATGATGGGGTTTCTAATCAACCCTAAACCATAAATTAGGGATCAGGTAACGCTCCTCTTAAGAAACACTCCTGTTAGCAACGCTCATGTTAAGGAATGCTTCGATACAAGGAACGGCTTTATATATTTTTACTACATAATAAAATTCTATTTTGCTATATTTTTGGTTTGTTAGAATCAATTATTAACAGTTTTAGATATACTAAGAAATTAAAAGGGTAAAATTTAATCCTGAAAGGTTTTCTAACCCTAACCTAGAATTTTAACCCACTGTCTGCGCTCCTGATCTAGCCAAAATTCTGTTGCAGGTCTCTTCATAACAGGCGAAATACAATCACTCTAAACTTGGCCATATGTTTGTTAGCCATATGTATTCTGGTACAAACCGGTTTAAAGAGAACCAATAAACGACAGACTGTGGTAAGACTATTTTTAACTCTTATGAAATATCAATTATGTAAAAATTCTAATTACTCTCGATATTTTCTCTAGCTCACTATAATGTATAAAAATACTTCTTAAAACTTATCATACCTAAAGCTATTTTATTTTATAGCATAAATAAAGTGCAAAGATGTACGGTGCAAAAAAAAAAATTTCTCTGACTAACTTTTGATCTAATGATCGGATCTTTACGTTCTAGGACTCAATTTTAATGTTTCGACGGGGTGATCTCAAATATGCTAATTAATATGTGCAGGCTATGAATTAGGATTTCTGACCCCCAAGACATGGGGGTGATAAAGCTGCAATCTGAGAAATATGGTCCTAATAGTTTGATCAGGAGAGCGGTCCAAAGTTTTGAGCCCTTAATTAGAAAATCCCGAAAAGTTTTTAAGCGAATTGAAAAACTTTTGTACACTATTATGAAATTTGTTTGTCCAAAGATAATTCCACGCAAAAATAACTTTTATTAAATATTTATTATTTTGTATTATTTTATTTAATAATAGTCGAAATAATTTTGAATTATAATCTATACAATGTATACAATTTTCATCATTTTAAAGAATATAATTTTAAATGGCAAAATACAAAATTTGTGCAAAATCTGTTGAATAATTCCAGAGAAATCGAATTTCAAAAAAGTTAGATATTTGAAATTCAAATTCTCAGGGACTATTCGACCGATTTTGCTGAAATTTTCTATTGTCAAAATTTTTTAGACCATAATTAAATAAAATAATAAAAAACAATAAATGTCTAATTAAGGTTATTGTTGTGTGGAATTTTCTTTGGATAAACGAATTTTATAATTGTGTGCAAAATATTTTCAATTCGCTTGAAAAGCTTTTGAGGTATAGCGAAATACGCAAAAAGTAAAATTAACCTTAAGGGGTCAAATCTCTGAACCGCTCTAATGACCAAACTATTTCCAAATTGCGGCTACACCCAATATTTTGGGGGTCCGAAATCTGAATCAGTTGAAAAAAAGGTATGTTTATTCAGAGAAAGTACGTTTTTGTGTCTGATTTCGTAACTTAAAATACCGTTTGCACTTATTAATTAGAATATTTGAGGTCACCCCCTCGAGACATTAAGATTGAGTCCTAGAACGTGAAGATTCCATTATTAGATCAAAAGTTGTTGGGGGTTTTTTTTAACGCATTGCATTTTTTTAAATAATCAAACCAAAACACATTTTTTTTCTATTAAATATTAATAATTAGAAAATGAACTTCAAAATAAATTAATGATTTTTTAAAATCTAGAAAGCAAAGCATATTTTATTCTGTACCAAAAAGAATGAAAATGGAAAAAAATTAAGGACTTTAACTATTCAAACCTAAGCATATTTTATTTTGCACAAAAAATTAATTAGTTGAAAAATTAAATAACTATTTTTACGAAGCTAAGCATATTTTATTTTTCACCGAAAATTGGATTTAAAAAATAAAAGTTGAAAAATTAATTAACAACTATTTTAACTATACTAACTTAAACATATTTTAGAGACAAACCAAAATTAATTGCGAAAAAGCTAGAGGTAGCGGTATAACTATTCTAACTATATATACCAAAGTATATTTTGTTTTGTTTAAAAAATTATTATTTATAAGAAATTAAATTTGAAAAATTAATTAATAACTGTTTTGAACTACTGCACTACTTTCGAACTATTAATAACTATTTTAATTGTTTCGAGCAATGACAATAAATAGCTAATAAAAAATATGAAATAGTTTTTTTTTATTAAGTCAAATTTAAATATTGCTCGAGGAATAATAGCTCGACTTGTTTAATAAATATTAACTGGAAAAATTTGTAACTGAATCTGTTGCTTGATAAATAATAACTGGAAAAAGTTATAACTGGAAATGTTGTTCAATTTTGAATTGAAAGATTCATTAGAAACGTTTAGGAATTTCTTATAAATGCATATCCTTATTAGAAACATTTTCCTTTTCATTATTTATTTAAAATATTGCTGTAAAAGAAAACCTTCTAAATAAATGTACTGCTTTATTTATAGGCATTTCACATAAATAAATTCATATAAGCAACCGAAACATTAACGCCAGGGCGAACCCAAGGGTGCCACTGAAAATTTGGAACCTTCAGATTAATAAATACACTTAGTGGCGATTCTCCGAGCTATTGAAAACACAACATGCTTCACTTTCTTGAAAAACTTTTTTTTTTATATTTTGCTTTCCTCTTTCTCGGAGGCATGGCAGCTAATATAATACATAAACAGAGATGTGACTTTCGATTTTCAGCATAAAAATTTTTACCGAAATCCTGCTTCGATAACTATTTTGCAAAAAGTTTTAAACAAAAAGAAACATCTGTCAGAAGTGGGATTCGAACCCACGCCCACAGAAGTGGACTGCGACCTGAACGCAGCGCCTTAGACCACTCGGCCATCCTGACATGCCTGAAGGGAACTACAAATAAAATATATTCAATGTATAATTTAAAATTATCAAAATTTGATTTCTTGCTTTGCAAAACAATTAAACTTTTCCTGATAATAATTTTTTCCATATTCTGCACTTGAAATTGAATCTTATATATTTAGCCATTGACTTTCAGTGCTTGTTCAAACCTCCTCTTCTATTTTATTTGCGAATATGAAAATTTGAAGTAAAAGAAGGAAACAATTTTCTTTTTAAGAAAAATATTTTTAGCAAAATCAAAATGCTTCAGGTTTTTAGTTCAATTGAATTCAGTTCAGTTGCTGAATGCTTTGAATTTAAACTTCTAATAAAATATTTAGTTTCATAATTTTTCTTTTCCTTTTTTTAAAAAAACAAATACACAAGAAAAAGCCATCGAATAAAAGTTTTCTTTACAGTTGATAAAAAATTTCTGAACATTATTAATTACATTATTTCTTAGCATTATTAATTACATAGTTTCTAAGCATTACATAATTAATTTCATTATTAAATTTGCATATTATATTTACATTATTTATTACCCTATTTACATTATTTACTTCATTATTTACATTATTTATTACATTATTATTAAATAATTTACATTGTTATTACATTATTTACATTATTGTTACATTATTATAAATTTTATGCATTCAAAAAATTTTAAACATTATTAATTATAAATTTTTGTTTCGAAAAAAGTTATCTCTATTAAGTCTAGTATTCTAGTATTTCCATTACAGTTTAAATTAATAATTTTATAGTTTGTTCTCTTACATTTGCACCAGCACGTGACCCCGTGCAAAGATGCAAATGAGCATATTATATTGTTCACATTACTTAATACTTAACCTGTGCACGTTCTTGAATGGAATAAATTATCAATATCTCATAAATGTTACGAAAAAATGAGTATTTATTTATAATTAAATACTAATTATACTAAAAAAATTTTAGAGTTAATAAATTTTTTTATTATTTAAAATATAATTTTATTGTAATATCTATTTATTTAAATCTATCCTTAGAAATGTAGTATGTATAATTATAATTTTTAGATAATATAGTAAATTCAATTTATAATTTAATGCCAGCAATGTTAATAAAAAAAAAATTTAAGTAATATGTTATATATTTTATATAATCTTTTGCATAACATTTTAATACCTCAGTTGCATTTTTAAACTACTATTTATGTCAGATATTTATGAGATTGCATTCATACATAATAATATGTATGTATAATGTATGCATAATAATATGTGTGCATAGTAATATATATTTATTGCTTGGATTCTGTACCAATTTTTTAATCATAATTATTCTTTAGTTATTTTTAATTTATTATTAGTAGTATTATTATTAAATGTTAAATTAGTTATTATCAAATTAATTTTATTAACTTTTAAAAGAAAAATTATTTTGAATAAAAATTAATGTGACGCAAAAAAAACTAATTTTAGGTTAATAATAATGCAAAAAAAGGACTCTTCTATGAGAATTTTTCAACATTAAATCTAAAGTTTTTTTTGAAAAAAATTAAGTTTTAAAATCGATTTACAAAATGTTTCATAAAAATGTCAGTAGATGCCGCCACCTAGTTCTTTACTTTGCGAAGTGCTGGAAGAGGAAAGTGAAAGTGTTTTCAAATATTTTTAAAAATATCTGCCATCTATTAGTATCTTAGTGAAAAAATATATCAATTTATTATATAGAATAGTAGTTCAAAAAAAGAGTTTCTCCAAATCCTAAGGTTTCATAAAGGGGTAAAAATGATTCAAAGAGTGAGAACTTTTTTTTTCCCCACTGTAATCATTTTTGATATGTTATTTATTTTTAGTTCTAATTAATAATCCATTAGTTATTTATTATTTCGATTGTCTTTATGAATTTATTTATAGTAAAAGGCCAATATAAAAAAAACAGCAATTTTTATTTTGGTGAAAAAATATTATTTTCTAATAACAATATTTTTAACCTAAAAATTTTGATATGCTTATTTATCTGATATACTTATTTACTTACTTGAAGGATTCGAATTGATTCGAATAACAATCTTATAAAAAGAATCTGCATTTATGAAAAATTGAATTAATATTTCCGACTGCACTTTTCAAATCAAAATAAAATAACTAAATTCGTTAACAAAGAAATTTTGTTCCCTGGCTAATTTAAGAATAAATTAAAAAACAATGAAAAAATTTATTTCCTCTTTTTAAATATTTTCCAAATAAAGTAGTCTTTTACTGGTTAATGCGGGCACAATTGCTTTTGTGTACTTTATTACTTATAAAGTCAGGGTCCAGCCGAAAAAAGTAAAATTTTTAGAGTTCCATAGCTGAAAAAAACTGGATACGACGATATAAAAGACAAGTACTAATTTTAGTAAAACTTTAAATGATGCTGCACAAAATTAAGAATATTAAAGATAAAATTTTCAAATCTATTATTGCTTCTCCTTTATTCAAAAACAAATACACAGTTTTCAAAAATATTTATTGCGAATTTCTGCTCCACCAACAGATTGCGTTACGTTAACTCACAATAATTCTAATTACGAGGGTTGTAAATTAAATAGTGGCAACTTAACCTTGAAACTCACAGAAGGGCGGGCATGCGCAAATAGGATATGGGAACGGTGAGGTGGCGCTGTTGTCGATGTGTGTAGTGCAATAAACAGTCGTTCTGCTTAGAAGGGTAGTTGTTGTGTAGCGTTAAAGTGAGGAGTTTCGTTTCCATCGCTCTAAAGCATGTTTTCAAAAGGCTTAATGACGAAAAAGACGAGATGCTTGAACCCATCGTGCTACTGTCCAATACGGTAAAGCATTTGCCCCACAGGCTTCCACTAATCCTCGATAGCATTCTGTTGCATTTTTACCACGGGCAACCTCGATTTTAAGCGACAAAGCTGATCACCTTTTGAAAACATGCTTTAGAGCGATAGAAACGAAACTCTTCACTTTAACGCCACACAACAACTACCCTTCTAAGCAGATCGACTGTATTTTGCACTCTACACATCGACAACAGCACCACCTCAACTTTCCCATATCCTATTTGCGCATGCCCGCCCTTCTGTGAGTTTCAAGGTTAAGTTGCCACTATTTAATTTACAACCCTCGTATGTAATCACTTCACTTGTGTGGCGGGTAACGTACCAGTAGTAAAATACTTGTTAGAAAACCTAACACATATCGTACCATCATTTTTTTTGTTAGTGTTTTCAGTTGCTTTACATTTATTAAATTTGTTTATTATGAAATATGGCCATTTTATTCAATTTACTATTCACCACTGAACCATTCTGCAATACTGTTTTAATGCTTATGGATTTTTCCTTGTATGTATACAGGCGTGTATGGTAGTATCAGCTTTATTGCAATACTTTGTACTGTCATCTTTCTTCTGGATGTTACTTGAAGGAGTACTTCTGTACAAAATGGTTATACTTGTTTTCGAGACAAGAAGAACTCGTCCGATCATCTTGTACGCCATTGCATATGGTAAGTATAGATCTATCATCCTAACATTTTAAACTACAATAACGTAATTGATTTATTTGCGTGGGGAAAAAATCATTAACACCATTCGCCTTAACATTCCAGGTATTCCTTTTGTTATTGTTCCGCTGTCTTCTGTTACCCATCCTGATTTGCTAATTAGAGATGATAAGTAAGTAGTACAGTGCTGATAATCAGCCAATGTTTACGTACAAGAACGTTTTAGAGCAGGGGTTTCCAACTTACATGAGGCCGAGTGCCACAATTAAAAACACAAATCAAATGGCGGGCCGCAATTTTTTCAAAATTTTATGTAGGACTCTTTTATGTTTGAAGGAACATTAAATATTACAGTCAGATTTTTACCAACTAGTACAAAACAAAAGTATTGAATTACAAATTAAAATAAGAAGTAGATTTTTAAAAATATTTAATTGTTATTAATAATATTTTTAAAAATATTAAAAAATAATAAAAATTCGGGCTACAATAACTTTAATATGCACCTATGTATTAAATAAATAATGCGCAACAGATATCAAATTGCTAAGATATAAAACTTTAAAAAGGTTGGTATTAAAACTAACATAATAGCACACAAAATATTCAATGAGAAAATTGAGGTTTGTTTGCTGCAACCACCAGAGAATAGATATTTACATTTTAAATTTAAAATTTGCAAACGTGTGTGTAAAAATTTCGCCTAAAATGAGTGGTTTCAAAAAGTTAAATCGGAGAATTTCTTCGAGAAAATTTCTGATACGCACATGCTAAATTATATTCACAAAATACAAAAAAATGAAATAAAAAAGAGCAACATACACGATTATTTTTGTATTTGAATAAATATTTTCTTGGATGCAAAACCTCAGAAATAAATTTTTTTGCACTGTTGGTGTGTTAAATTTCACAGAAACGAAGAAATTAGGTTTTTATTAACGAGAAAAGTATTTTATACCCACATATATTTTTTACGAAAATTGTCCGCAAAAAAATGACAACGAATATATTTTAGTTCGCGGGCCACAAAAAAAGGCTACGCGGACCGGATGCGTCCCCCGGGCCGCCAGTTGGAAACCCCTGTTTTAGAGTCTGACCTTATACATGTAGAGCCTAATCTTAAATATGTAGTACAGTATTGAATAATAATCGAATTTTTGCATAAAAGAACGTTTCAGAACCTAACCTTAAATAGCAGACGATAAGGTACTAAATCAGTGGAAAAGCGTACTTTCTCTGAATCAACATGACCTTTTTTTTCTTCGGTGACTCTAACCAATAGTTTGGTCAGGAGACTGATCGACCATTTGGTCCCCTTATTGTTCATTTTGAGTGTGGGGAATTGCATTCAGTAACTACTTTAATTATAACCTCCACAACTAATATCATGTAAACTACGCTTCTAAAAGGTGTGTGATAGTTTAACAAGAACAACGGTCCTCTCTTTTCATCGACGTGTGAGGGAGCAATTTATAATAATCGACCGCTATCTTGGAGATTAGATTCTTCCTTGGCTAAGAATAATAAGTATATCGAAACATACTGAGCCAATTTATCTCAGGATTAAATTTGAGATATTTTTTTTTATTTCCTATGAGCTGCACAATCAGTTTTCCTGATGAGCAGACCTAGTGCGTTCTCCAGAAGTGGTATCCACTCTTTCAGGACCACCACAATGGGTGAGATACCGTTGGCCATGTTAATTTGGACGTCTAGTTTCTGCCACACTAGATGGCAGCACCGAGACTCTATTTGGATGCTAAAGTGCACTAGAAATTTAATTTTAAATTTGAGATATTGGAGACAGGATTCGATTTACAAATATAATGTAATAAAATAAATAAATAATCCCCAGAAACTGAAGCAGTAAGATATTAGTAGATTAAAAACCTCATTCCCTTCAAATATATGCAAAATGAAAATTTCAGTCGACATCTTTCAAGCTACCGAAAATCGACGAACATCTAAAAACGAACATCTTAAGAGGTTATATTTCAAGTATATATTTCAAGAACATTTAAAATAGAAAAATGCAAAATTAAATTCCACGTCTGAAGTAAATTGAATGTTGGGGTCAACTAATACCTCCTAGAAGAGTGGAGGTCTCAGCACGGGTTACCATAAATAGGAAATTTGATCCTTTAGTAGTCCAAGCGTAATGACATCTTTCGCAATTCCCCTACTGCGAATCATGCCACATGCAAATTGAATCATGCTGAGACCTTCTCTCTTCTAGGAGGTCAGGGGCCCCATCAGGGGAAAAGGTGGGAGCACGATGCGCCCACTTAAAGCTTGGGGGGGGGGGATTTTTACACTATATAAAACGAATAGTTTGGGGGGGGGGAATTTAGACGAGAGAATTTTTTTTTAAGTACATAAATAAAAGAAGCAACTGGCCATTTTCAGGCATGCATAACTTGACTACAGGTGTATTTTTGCTTTAAACATATTTTCAGCATTCACAATCAGGCTCAAGGTTTGCATTTGTCATATTATCAGTACAATGCAAGCAAATTAGCACTATTTCGAACAAGCTAACATGGAGGGGGAAAATTAGCAATTTTTTCTTGGGGGGGGATGAATGCGCCCAAGAGCTTGGGGGGGTGGTGCCACTGTAGGAGGTGTTGGGTCAAACCGAGTTAACAGCAAAAAGCAACTCTTGAAAATCAGGGTCACTGTCTACTAGGACAAACGTATTCTCAACATATCTTTTCCATTATGAGAACTTGAACAATTTGAAAACACTTTTTTCGAAATAATACATGAATATGTCATAGGGAATAGGAGAGAGGGGTGGTCGATTCCCGTATTCAACAAACTACTTTTCAATACAATAATTTCTATGAACAAATCGAAGCTTTAGCCATGGGCAGCCCTGAATGATCACCTTGTTCACCAGACTTGAATTCGATGGCTTTATCCGTTTGGTGTATCTTGGAGATAAAGGTTTGTGCTAAACCTCACGAAACTTACCTAAATGAACGAATGTGGCAAAATATCTGTAAGTGAGCAGCGGCCCATAACAGAAAATTTTGTGATACAGATCTAGCTCTGAATAAAGACCAAAAGTAATCACTTTAAACTGCTGTAAATACCTTACGAGTAGCTATATTTTAAAGTTTATTTAAGAAACTAGTTGTGACAATTTTACTGTATGTATTTGTTACCATAAAGGGCCGAAATCAAGAGAATGTCGTCTTTCACTGGTGAATGTCAACAATCACATAGTTTGCTTTGGTGAATGTCCGAAATATTTGTTATATCCGATTTGATATAAATTTATTAGTTGATATTATTACATTTATTCGATATTTTAATATCTGCTGAGGATAGATTAGGAGAAACACCAGTGCTTGGAGTACAGTTAAATGCATACTTAGCAGTGGCACTTGACCTTAAAAAAAAACAATGATGTAGGTCATACCGGACAAATGTATAAGCTCAGACATGAAGGACTTAGAGGGTGGGCAGCTCCAAAAAGCATGGCCCATCGACCAGTGGTCTATTGTACGTAAACCCTATACCATGATTAACAAGAAAGCTTTATAGCTGAAATAAAGTTCTGCAAGCACCTGACAGGAATTTCTTGCAGTTCCCAGACCTTAATGCAATGTTGCCCTAAATTCTCAAATCTTTGAGCAGAATAGACCTCACAATCACAAGCAGTGGCACTAAGATAGACGTAGTATATATTTCGGACTTCTTCCGAAGAGTCTATGCGACTGTCAACATTCACCAATGGGAAGTCAACAACCACCCATTTCGGCCATTTATAGTAACATATACATATTAGTACTTGTATAACCCAGTATATTTAATATTTCCTTCCTTCTTCTTTGATCCTTCGAGAGTTGAGTTTAATTCCGAATGATCAAAACCAAATTCAATACATATGAATAACTTTTAAATAAAAACAAAATGCATTGCATGTAATTCTGATTTATTTCAGCTGTTGGATATCTCATGAGAAAGGTATGATTTGGAGTGTTTTGGGTCCCATCTTGCTCGTCATTGTGGTAATTATTTCATTTTGATATATATTAAACAGTGAAACCTCTCGAGAACGACCACTCTCTGTTCCATAGTAAAATGGTCGTTAATGGATGTAACCCCTGAGAACGACCAACTTCCATTAACGATCATTATACAGTGAAACCTCTCGGGAGCGACCACTCTCTGTTCCACAGTAAATTGGTCGTTAATGGAGGTAACCTCTAAGAACGACCAAACCAACCTCCATTAACGACCGTTACACAGTGAAACCTCTCGAGAACGACCACTCTCTGTTCAATAGTATAATGGTCGTTCATGGAGGTAACCTCTAAGAACGACCAAACCAACCTCCATTAACGACCATTATACAGTGAAACCTCTCGGGATCGACCACTCTCTGTTCCACTGTATAATGGTCGTTCATGGAGGTAACCTCTAAGAACGACCAAACCAACCTCCATTAACGACCATTACACAGTGAAACCTCTCGAGAACGACCACTCTCTGTTCCACTGTATAATGGTCGTTCATGGAGGTAACCTCTAAGAACGACCAAACCAACCTCCATTAACGACCATTATACAGTGAAACCTCTCGAGAACGACCACTCTCTGTTCCACTGTATAATGGTCGTTAATGGAGGTGGGTCGTTCTTAGGGGTTACCTCCATCGACTTCAAAATGCTATCGACCTTTCATCACCTTTCACAGATGATTTCAATATTAGTCAGTGTCACTTCCACGGTGCGGAAATGACACTTGTGTAGGCGTCATGAAAACCGGAACGATGAATAAAATTTAGAATCAATAAAAATGATCCCTTCTGATATAATTACGAATAAAAACAAATTCACCGATGATTGAACTATTTTAAATAAATGAACAATTATGTTTTTTGTTTAAGTTTGAATTTAGTTTTATATCATGAAAATTAGCTTTAAAAAATTAGAAGAGGTTTGTTTGTTTGAGATACTTAGTTTTTTTCTGAAAGGACTTTTTATTTTCCATTTTAATTTTCAATTGTAAAAGTAAATCATTGATAGTATCGTCTTTATGTTAGTTACTCTGGCTGCAATGTGAGGTTGTATAACGAAAAATGGCCCTCTAAATAAGAGCCTCGCATAAATACTTTGAATACATTTCAATCTAATTATTTGTTTTGTTAAATTTGTTGTTTTGATATTTTTTCGTGTTTCCTTATTTGAACTTTCACGTATTTGGTGCAGAAGTCACTGGGAGAGATACTGAGTCTACGGAAAAAATTTCGTGCCTTTCAAAAATGGTCGTAAATAGCGGAGGTCACTATAATGAGGTGGTTTTTCCTGGAGGTTTCACTGTAGTTAAAAT
Organism: Parasteatoda tepidariorum; assembly: GCF_982258835.1. Lineage (NCBI taxonomy): Eukaryota > Metazoa > Arthropoda > Arachnida > Araneae > Theridiidae > Parasteatoda > Parasteatoda tepidariorum. The sequence goes on along the minus strand of NC_141763.1, from coordinate 93,210,426 downwards.
ACACAAGTGTAAAGAAAATAATAATATATTTATTTTAGGTCAATCTTATTATATTTTGCTTGACGTTGCACGCCACTACGAAATTGCAGAAAATAAAGCAACAGTCGGAATCCCTAGAAGAGAAGAAGAAAAATCTACTGTAAATATATGTTTTACTAAAATATAGTATGAATTTTATTCGGAATGTTATTGTCGACATAGTTAAAATGGTACAATTATAATACGATTCACGCAATAATTACAACCATGGTGCAATAATAATAAAATTAAAATTTTAAAATCGATGAGGGTGTAGTTAAAATTTCAATAAAATTTAGTTTTTGCGTAACTTCGATTTCATCTTATTCTAAGACAGCTCAATTTATACATCGTCTTCCGCGAAAACCACCGTTAAAATGTATAATTAAAGACTATCAAAGATGAAAAAGTGCGTAAAAGAAAAAAAAATATTTTGAGGGAGAATAAAAATTAATATACGTAGTTAAAACCTATATTTTTAAAAAAATTGGAAAATTTTCTTTCAACTGGTAAATATTTGAAAAATAAGTATAATTTTTTTTCCACTTTTTTAAAAAGAAAATTACTTTTTTTCCACGGCAGTACATTATAGTTAGAAGTTGGAATATGCTTGAGAGACGAAAAAACAAGCATTGTCTATACCATGATAACAGAGAGGGTAAAAGAGTGGAGAATAGGAAAACTGTTTAACCCTGTGACGCCTGTTCTATTTACAAAGAGTGTAGCTTAGTCGATGGTAATTCGAATACAAAAAGAAATTGTTCAACAAAAAAAAAATTGTTACCAACGCTCCTCCGAAATGAAAGATAGAACAGGAGAAGGAGATATTAGTTAAATGTGTTTTTGAGAAGGCGAAATTTATTGTGAAGCCAAGCTATACTCTGTTTCAAGTTTAAAAAAATAACAATAAATAAATAAATAAAATAAAACATTATTCCTGTGGGGAGAGCCCGTTTTGTGCACAGCAAATGGATGCCAAGCTCCGAGTGCGAACGTATAACAGCAACTCTTGAAACGAAGTTACATAGTCTTCTTTTGAGTTGCATTAACTAGTAATAAGAACTAATAAAAATGATATCTAAAAATCGTAACATATATGCGTGTTTCTGTTCGCATTTAAAGAAACCGATGAAAAATAATAAATACTGTTTCTTGTAAACGATTTTCTTCTACAGCGAAAAAAAAATACAAATTATTTATCCGGCATTTGATTTGTTAATTTCATCTCAGCATAAGACGCTCCCTTTTTAGTGGTCCAATCAAATCAAATACTCTTGCAGCATCATATAGTTGTTTCTGTACAAGGAACGAATGTTCTCCTTATTTATCGAAATAAGTCGCCAAGTCTAAGATTCCATAAAATCCACGGAACTGTAACTTTTTTTTTTTGATAATTCTATGATATATATCGTAAAAGATAGTACGAATTGAAATTCTGTCTGAGCATTTAACTTTTTAAAAGCTTTTATATTAGCTTGAAAGCATATTTGAATACTTTGATAACGAAATAAAGCGTAACTATATGCACTCGCGGATGATCACTGAAACACTATACCGCAGTGGTCTTTTCTTAACTTGCAACGGATTAAAACTTATATCGCCAAAAATAAAAAAAACCGGTACAAATGGACGCATTAAGCGACTCCATTTACTTCCACTGCCTGAAATTAAACGATTTTTGTGTACCAGCTAAACTGGGAACGTCTGAAGCGAGACTTTCCTATAAATCATGGTGAGAAAATTTAACAATACGACACTCTTTAAATCGAAACAAAATAAGAAAAATTAATTTTTGAAAAAAAGGAAAAGATAGAAACTCCTAATCAATACTTTGTTTTAAAAAAAATTTTATAGACTAATAGCAGTGCTTTAGTAACGCTTTTTATTGCTTTTAATAGCTATTTTTATTTTATATATATATATAAATTAAGAAATGCAGAAAAAAGCCATAATAAGTTATCAAAAGGTTTATTAACAGGTATGCTGGTGGTTATAACAGTTCATATCCCCACTCCTGCAAAGGAGGGGGTGTGGACGAAACTACGGATGGTTCCGGCAGATGCTTATTGGAACATGTTATTCAGCAAGAGACATGCGAAAACAATCGCTCCCGCTTTAAATAGTACAGAGATTGGTGTAATTAGGTTCCAGTCGTACATGCCATTGTAACTCTACGAACTATGGAAAACCATTTAATGCTTCCTAATATGGAAGTGAAAGAGGGACAAGAATCTAAAAATAACTCCTCCTTTCAAATATAAATCTATTTATTATTCAATGGTATGTTTTAAGCCTTGAATTCCCAAAATAGAATATCTCTACCCTTACTCTTTAACAAAGACATTTTATGAAACCGAAAGAGTTTTAATGGTTTTATTAATACAAAAGTATTTATTATTTTTGTATTATATATATATATATATATATATATATATATATATATATATATATATATATATATATATATATATATATATATATATATATATATCCCTCCACTTATAACAATGGGCTCGCCCAGCTGTTCATGGCTTCTCTTCTCGCCCAGGAACAATACTTTCATGGCTACTTGAACATAGTTGCAGACCAGGTTCACCCATCCATGGCAACAGTTTTTCCTGCGGGGGATGGTGTTTACCAACAGGATAATGCACCATGTCATAAGGGTAGAATCGTCGAGGAACGTTCCAGTGATCCAGCATTATCCAAGCATTGCTCCTGGGCGAGAAGAGAAGCCATGAAAACCTGGGCGAGCCCATTGTTATAAATGGAGGGATATATATATATATATATATATATATATATATATATATATATATATATATATGAAATAACGGCGGAACCACGCCGTTATTTTTTAGTTAATTTAAGAGTCAGAGCATCATGATTAAAGAGTCCAGATTGTGCATAATCTTCTTTTATTAAGTTGCGATGGTGAAATAGCAGTTTAACCCCTCTCCAGACGGAGAGGGAGAGACAGAGTTACAGTCAGATCTGACGAAGTTTAGTTGGTAAACATTATACACCAAAAAGTCACGCTAAAACATTGCTCCTGCATTTTATAGGATGATTTTTAGTTGTAAAGAGGCCCAGTCATATGCCTTTTTCTGTATTCTTACGCCTCATCAATTTATTTATTACTCATAGCAAATCGTTTAATCTTTCCTTATATGGAAGTGAAAGATCTTAAAATAACTTCTCTTTTGAAGTATAAATCTAATTATTATTCATTGGCATGTTTTTAGCCTTGAAGTCCCAAAATAGAATTTCTACCCTTATCTTTTACTAAAGATATTTTATGAAAACGAATGAAGTTTTAATACTTTTATTAATACAAAAGTATTTAATTTTTGTATTACATATATATATAATTTTTTTTCTAAACAGAAAACGGTGTAAGGGGATGTTTTCTTTGATGGTTCTGTTAGGCTTTACATGGATAACTGGTTTCTTCAAAGTACCAGATGCTGTAGTTTCTGATTATCTCTTTGTCATTCTTAGTGGACTTCAGGTAATGATTCTTTCTTTTCCCCTTTCATATTTCATTGACTCTTTTTTTTTTCTCCTAATTCTTATTTTTCCCCTTTACTGTACTCACTGTAACACGCGTAGAAACATTTTCTTTTATTTGCATAGATTTTCAATTAAGATTATGTATTTTATGTTAACATGTTTCCTTTCTTTAACAGGGCGTTTTCCTATTTCTAACTCAAATTATTTATAATGACCAAGTCCGCCAACAACTTTTCCTCTTCTACAAAAAGCATGTTGCCAAATTCACATCTAGGGTATGATTTTGTTTTATTTAATAACATTTCAGCAATCTTTTGCTCACTTTTTACATAAAGCGTGAAAAAAAAAACGAAGTATAACTTTGAATAACTCTCCACCTTCAGATGCACTCTCAATAGTTACAATATTTCCAAATTCACTTAGAGTGTATGGATTTGTTCGATTTAATGATATTTCAGAAAACTTTTGCTGACTTATTGTATATGTTATGTGAATGACTGAAATTGGTGGTTGTTCATTTCTACAGGTGAATGATGACAATCAGATAGTCGCTTTGCCACTTCTCGGTGTACATTTGCTCGGTATGCCCTACATCAATGTTTTTTTAAGGTTCAGTGCCACTACCCAGCATGCATTTAACCGGTACTCCGAACACTGATGTTTCTCCTAATCTATCCTCAGCAGATATTAGATATAACAAATATATCGGACATTCACCAAAGCGACTCTGTGATTGTTGACATTCACTGGTGAAAGACGACATTCTCTTGATTTCGTTCATTCACGGTAACATACAGTGGGCCGACAAAAAGGTATTGCCCTTAATAACTTTTTATCTAATGATCAGATTTTCATGTAAGAAGATACATAGCTAATTTTTTTTCAATATTTCTCACCATATATTGAATAACTTGAAAATTAACGCTATTATTTTTAATAAATGTTTAAAAAAACTGTTTTATAAATGATGTTTCTTTTTGAAAAACACTTTCTTCCACTTGGTTTTGAAGAAACTTATTATTACCGAAGTGTTTTTATTTTGTCCCATGGTTTCTTCCACTGTGGCTTAAAAACAATAATGAACATACAAGGCAATACTTTTACTTACGTTACTTGTAACGAAAGTGAAAGTAAAAGGTTAATACTTTTACTTATTCTTCGTTATTTTTAAATTTAATACTTTTACTTGTTTTTCCATTACTTTTTTTGGGAATAAGTAACGAAAATGTCAAAAGTAATCGTTACTTTCTTCTGAAAATTTTTAAAAAGTTTCCTCAAAAAAAATTTCTTTCAGAAGTTTTTAAAATTTTTTTTTTTTAAATTTAATGAATTACAAATTCTAGTTGACTTCTTTTTTCCAAACACCTTTAAGTATTGCAACTTCCTCAAAAGAAGAGGGCGGTTCTATTGAACACTTAATAACATTTTTGCAAAAGTCTCTATAAGTTACTGCAAATTCCGAAAGTAAAAACAAAATTTCCAAAGATTTGGTAGTTTTAAAATCAACATATTTTGAAACTCTTTTATGTATGCAAACATTAAATTTTGATATCTGGTTTGGTGTTTAGATATTTACAGCGCTCACTATTTCAATAAACTTTGTAACATTTTCCTGCATTTTAATTTTTTAAAATTTGAATTAAAATTTAATGTATTTTTTTCTAACGAACTTTAACGAAAAATAAAGTTAATTTGAACATTCGATTTCCTTGAAATTTAATTTGAAATCGTTATTTTTCTTTATTTTGTACTTGTACTTTTTACTCGTTACTTCTTAAAATCAAAGCATTTTACTTTTTACTTGTTACTTCATAAAATCAAAACATTTCACTTATTACTCGTTACTTTTTAAAATCAAAAGATTTCACTTATTACTCGTTACTACATTAAATCGAAACATTTTACTTTTTACTCGTTACTTCTTAAAATCAAAACATTTTACTTTTTACTCGTTACTTCATAAAATCAAAACATTTCACGTATTACTCGTTACTTTTTAAAATCAAAACATTTCACTTATTACTCGTTACTTCATTAAATCAAAACATTTCACTTATTACTCGTTACTTCATTAAATCAAAACATTTTACTTTTTACTCGTTACTTCTTAAAATCAAAACATTTTACTTTTTACTCGTTGCTTCTTAAAATCAAAACTATTTACTTTTTACTCGTTGCTTCTTAAAATCAAAACTATTTACTTTTTACTCGTTACTTTTGCTTAAAGTACTCGTACCTTTATTCGTTACTTTCAAAAAGTAACGTTCCCACGTATGATAATGAATAGCTAATTCTTAATTTCGTTATTTTATTTAGACGTCATGGACAATTTTCTCCATCAGAAAAGTAAAAATTGAACCAGAACCAAAAAGGAATTCTGTGGATTTCAGCGACATCTCTACGGCCAAAACAGATCAGGATTTCAAAATCATTCCAACCGCACCGCCAGCAGCAGAAATCCCAGACTTGTATCCTGTCAATATCGGTCGTGTACCTGAATTCGTCAGTTCAGAAGTCAAAATCCAGAATGTGATCCTGAAAAACGACGAACCAGCCGGGCCGCCACTGCTGGAAATCCCATCGTTGTATCCTGTCAATTTCGAAAGTATTGGGAATTCAGAAAACCAAACACTGAATGTGAACCTGGAAGCCGAAACCTCAACACCAGTGACAGAAATTCCAGTGGCCGAAACTCCAGTGGTGTATCCTGTCAGGATCGGAGTTGTCCTGAATGCTGACGAGCTACGCAATCGCCATCCTTTCGGAGTCAATTATAACATAAAAAGCACCACCGAAACGAAGTTTTATATTGGTAACCACTATCACGGAGATGCTAAAAAGTAACGAGTATAATAAAAGAACAGTTACGCATACCTGTTACTCTAATGTGGTTATCCAAGGAATGAGTTAATAATAGCTAATTTATCAAAATCTGAGTTTCGGCTATAGCTAATTCATCAAAAATTCTAAGGGATCGTTATTAAAATTTTTCTGTAAATTCTTTATAGCCATACTTAAAAACCTTTTAAAATTCAACTCCAAAACTTGTTTAAGCATAATAGAGAAAAATAGTTAATTCCAGAAAATCAAAGCTCTAAGATTATAATATTATACGATTACAGTTCGAAAATTCTAACACTATGTGGTGTTACATATTATTAAAAACAAACTAGTACTAAAGCTGTTACAATTTATGTGATAGATCATTAATAACATAAAATAACAGCTGTAATTTATCCGAAGCAAAAATTTAACAAGAGCTGCTTCGTTTCAGCAATACCTGATTTGTCAAGGTTTCTAATGTATCAGGAAAGAAAAAAAACTTAATCGTTAACATCATGATTCGAAGATTATGAATGATTATGGTTCGAAAAATATGTCACTGTATTATTAAAAAGAAAACAGTACTAAAGCTGTAACAACTTATGCAATATGTTAATATTATAATAAAATAATAGCTAATTCATTGAATCCTAAGTTTTAGCAATAGTTGATTCATCAGCAGCAGTGGCAAATTCATCAACAGTTTAAAAGCATTGGAGAAATGCTTGAAGGTTGACTAGTTAGATTAAGGTTGAAATTTATAAGATTATAATTCGAAGATTATGGCATTGCGCTGCATTCCAAAACAGTGCTAAAACTATTTTAATTGTGATATACTCATGACTACACAATAATACTATGATTAACAGAAGAATGCTTAAACGTATATTAATATGCACTATGTCTAATTCTGAGTTTTCTTAATTGCATATTTTGCTTTCACTTTGTATGTAATATTCATTTAACTGTAAAAACATACAAATATATCTGAAATAAACAAGTAGCTAGTTCTGATTATATTTCCGTATGTTAGTTTTGAAATATTTGTAACATAATCATGCTTTGTAACATGTATTTGTTGTTTCTAATACCACTTGTCAATTTCTAGCAAGCTTGCTTGAAAGAGCCAAGTGAATTTAAGGCAGAGGTTGCGTTTCTTGTTTTTCAGTGGCACCATCTATGCACAAGAATACGACTTCACACACACACGTCACAGCCACGTTTAGAGATCAGACCTATTCATGCTAGCATTAATTCATCTACAGATCGTAATTTTGGCCAGTATTATTAGAGAACGATCTATCCACAATTCAGTACCCCCTCCCTGAGGTATTGATTTGTTATGGGAACTTGAAGGAATTTGTGACCCGACAGATTTAACGTGTACTAATAACATTAATCAGAATTTATATGTGAAATACATCACAATAACTCCTTAACAGGTCACTCGCTCTCAAACATTTACTCTATTTATCGAGAAACTATAGATTTTTAGATAATTGTAAGTAATTTGCTGATTGCTAAGAAACTAAGATTCTTAGAAATGTTCTAATAATTTTATAATTACTAAGAAATTCTAGATTCTTAGAAATTTTGCATAAAACTTCTAAGTACTTGTCTACTTATTTAGAAAGGTTAGAATTCTAAGAACCAGGCAGTTTATTTGAGAAAAAAAAATAACAAACATTCAATGCAAGTATATCACAGATTTTATTATGAAATGCTTTATAAATACAGTGACAAATAAATACAATAAATAAATGATATGTATCTCAAATTGGAAGATATAACTAAATAATTTTATGACACAAAAATAAGCGTTGTAATACATGGCTGAATAAGTAACATAAACCCAAAATATTGAACAGTGATAGTCAACAATGTTATAATCACCAACAATAGCTACGAAAGGATGATAAATAAATACAGGTAAACACTCTTAAATATTGAAAAAAATATTTCACAAGCAAACAATACCTTTATGTCTTTATAATATTTATGACCATGCAATCAAATACATCTGGGTTATCGTGTTGCAAAAGCTGGATTAAACCAAGTGATTTTCTCGTCAATATAAACGCACCATCAGTTTAACATCATATCACTTTTATGTTATATAGAGAAATTAAACAAAGCATCACACGGCATTTGGTACAAAATGTAAAAGTTCAAGTATGGTTGAAGACTTTAGCTGAGATCGAAAAGAAATCGATCTGACTTAAACATCACAATACATACCTAATTTTAATTTCACCTAAAAAAATCTTAGAATTCCAGTACTTTAAATCATAATTTCATATTACAATTTGACCTGTTAACCAAACCTCTCTAATTCAACTATTATTAGAAACGCCCCCGAATTTCATCGGGCAATCAAACTGGTTTTGATGCTTCTATCCGTCATTGATTCGACAGTTTTTGATAGTGTTTTTATTTCTTCATAACCTCAATATTAATTAGCGATCCTTAATACATATATTTTTTAACCTCCTTTTTAACATATAATATACATTACTCCTTTTAAAAATATACATTGTAAACGATAATTTTGAAACACTCTGCATTTAAGAAGAAAATGATTTAAAATAAAAACACTATACTTAGTATTCAGTACAATTTCCAAGCGTCTGTCTTTATATTTTAACAGATTTATTGAAGCTTTCTGTCGCTCCTCGTTTATCGCAATGCATTTAGATAAAAATAAAAGTAATTTGTTAAAACTAGTTGATAGTATTTTTTTACATTTTTAAGAAAAACTAAATATCTTGTTCTTTAAAGCACACAGCAACAAATAAATTTTAAAATCGTTGCAAATTTAATAACATCTTAAAAAAATATTTCTCTCCGCCTAATTTGCTTAATTTTCATATTTTTGAAACATTTACAAACATGCAACGAGTGATGCATATTAAAAATATGGGACCATGCGCATTTACTAGAAATAATTTTGAAAGTATTTTTTAAAACCTAAACACTATTTGGTCTAAAGTATCTGGACATCCACGTTTCCGGTATCATGGTGTAGGGGTGTTTTTTATTTTTGTCCTGGTTTCCTTACTGCCTGTGGTTCGAAATATGAACTATTGTCGTCGGCCATTAAGGCAGAGAGGGTGCGATTGCTCTTGTTTTTCACTGGTGCCATCTATGGACAAGAATTCGACTTCTGCCACACCCATACGTCGCACTCGTATATAGGGCGGAGTCATTAATACATCCATTCATTCATCCATAGATCGTAATTTTGACCTGAACCAGAGAACGATCAATCTCCCATTCAGTACCCCCCAGAGGTTTTGATTTGTTATGGGGATTTTGAGGACTTTGTGACCCGACAGTTTTAACGTGCACCAGTCACCATTTACTAAACGGGGAGTCTTCGGCCGGCTGGGTTCGAGCTCGATCTAAATCCAATGTAACTATGTCTATTTATTAAAACTGATGTAAAGTTTTTTCAAACGTGTGTGTACATGCAACCAACGATGCAAAAGATAGACCAAATTTATATTAATATATACAACAGAACTCTCCGTGTCAGTAACGCTGGGTTTCCAGATACTGGGTCCGATAGTGCATAAAGTCACCGGTAAAGGTAAATATTGAAATTAGAATAGTTACCAGGAGTAATTAGAATCAACTCCAAACTCTTAGATCACCAGTCCAGTTATCAGTGGAATACTCAAACAAAATAATGATAGGCTTTTGAAAGTTTCGTCATTCTTTTTTACAATCTTGCCTCCACTCCCCGTTGCTGCTTCCAGCTTCCATGGTATTTTCCTCATCTAAAATCAACTGTAAGACTTTCATCTTAAATGCAGTTTTTCTGTCACTGCGAATGCGTCGAATAGACGGTACTAGGCTCATTGCGAAGTGGTAGTCTTCGTCCATGTCGTTGGAGGGTCGAGGAGTGGAGTAGTTCACCATATCGTTCATGTCATGATCGGGCATGGTATTTGCCTCATAACGATGCTGTCTTTTAATAGGATTGTAAATCTGTACGAAGTTACCGTCGTCCACGTTGTTGTTGTTGCGTTGTCTTTTTCTGGTTGAAGGATCTGGCAAGATGGTGATTTCTGAATGACTTGGCGATGAGCTGCGAACAGATTCCTCTTCTAAATACCCCTCTTCGTCATATTTCCCTTCACCGTCCTCCTCTGAAAATGTTCTTAATTATTAGTAATTTAGTAATAACTCGTAAGGGTCTTTCCTAACAAAATTTTCAATTTTTTTCTTCTTTCATTATATATAAAAATATATGTTATGGCTTGTTTTATTCTAAACCACCTAGATCCCTTAATACATAATATTATTCATATAGTATATGAATTAAATGCACTCTTTTCCACTCCCTATAGATCTATTTCAAATAAAGGATTAAAATTTTTTTAATTTGTTTATTTAATTAGAAACAACAGCGAAAAATTACTCAAAATAACAACCTTAACAGATAAAAAAAATGAGGTTGTAACTTATTTAAATAGTCTGTAGACTATATTGGCAATATGAATCGCTTATCCGGAGAAAAAAAAATTTTTTTCCTCTGGGGACTACGAGTGAAAGTTGAACAGCAAATTGCTAGAAAATGAAATATAGGGGAGAGTTGGGTAGCCCGCCCAGCGGGTACCCCCGCTCACTGTCAATTTCATATGTATAGAATATTTTTTCAAGTCAATGGGCCATCGGACTTTAATTGTTATATTAAAAAAAGATTATTTTCAAAGTTTCAAGTATTTATGCAGCTGTTAACATGGTAAACAATCGTTTTGAAAATATGTCGAATACAGTAGTCATGAAATGAAGAAAAATTGGTTGAAATGTTTCGATAAAACTTCATTTTAATACTAAAAAAATAAATTTTTCTATACATACAGCATTAAAGTATGTAGTTTTAAGTTTAATTTGCACAAAGAAAGAAGTTTATATGTGAAAAATTGTTCGAGTAATTACAAATTTACGAAAAAATTGAATTTCGGGTAGCCCCGCTCACATGAATGTCGGGTATCAACAACCAATTTTATTTCGTCGATAAATGTACGGTTACAAAGATTATTATTTAATTGCTTCAAATTTGAATGTTATATGCATTTTTAACAACAAATATTGTTGTTATTAAATGATTGTTATTAAATGATAGAATTCACTAAAAGTATATAAATATGTAATAAATAAAATAATTTTGTGATAAAAATTATACATGAGGTTTATCTATTGTCAATACATTGGCCATTATCATTTACACCTGAAAAAACAGTCAAAAAACATACTTTTTGTAACTGGGCGGGGATACACGACACATTTTAAAAAGAGCTGAAAAACATGTTTTTTTAGATTTCTATTTTTTTAAGTTAAACTATTCTTTTTTTGGTTCATTCTTTTTGCATTATTTAATTAGATGATAAAACAATAGAAACATACAAAAATATTGATTATTACTCAATATTATACAGAAATATAAGCAATACTCCTTAAATGGGCGGGGCTACCCAACTCTCCCCTACAGGAAAAGACAGTCAACACAACAAAAATTACTAGTAACTTTTGATGGTTCAGATTTTCGATATCTTTTTTTCTCGTGATTTTTAAAATTTTCCATATTAATATGACGTTATTAAGACACATGAAATTCGAATTAGATATCATTTCTTGATATCATTCTCGATGAACGACGATATCATATTTCTTCGATCATTTTCCGATGGTTATTTAGTGTTTTTTCGGAGACCTCAAAACCTTGTTTTTCATTCCTTGGTATTTTATATATACTATGATAAAATTGCGGCACCCAAAGTTCGGATTTGAGTAATCACTATTTAATGCGCATGATTCTCAACAATTCCGTCGTTAATCCGCGTCGTTTTCTGATCGCTTACTCGGCTGTTACTTTAGCTGTTTTTTGTTTTTACGGCATTTTTGCAAGGTTATCCAAATTCTGAAATTTTTAATGCAAAGTTCTTACGACGCGTCCATTTTAAATTTGAGTAACAATTTTCTGATGTACTCGATTCGCGAAGATTCCTTCGTTAATCCGCCGGGGGGGGGGGAGTTATTTGTTGCTCGTCTCAACATGCTTCCTCAAATTCTGATTTTTTAATACGATATTTCAATACCCGAATTTCAAATTTGAGTATGAGCGATAAGTCCATTAGATAATGTCAACCTTCATCTATCAAAAGGTACCTTCAGATTGAATTAAGTTAGCATGTCTTATATACTAGTGAATTGATGTTTAATAATTGTGGTGGTAGTTACGCCACAATACTCCCCCGTCAGAATTTTATCAGGGATAAAATTCGATGAACGGATACCACTAGTTGCTGTAAAGACCGGGAGAGCTGGATTAAGGTCACCGGGTTCTTGAGCAGTAGCCATGAGAGCTGTATTCAGTTCATGGTTGAGAGTGAGGACTCTCCTGTGTTGCTATTAGCAGTCGAGTGTGTGGAGGTTCCCGTTGAGTGTAAATGAGACTGAGAAGCAACAGCGCGAGGAGGACGATGACGCAGTCACAAATAGCAAATCAACTGTTCAATGTGTACCATTCATCGAAGTAAACGTGTTCATATAAGGTCCGGGTCACCAATATGGGGAAAGACCATTAGACAATGCCAACCTTCATCTATTCAAAAGTACCTCAAGATTGAATCAAGTCAGCATGTCTTATATGCTAGTGAATTGATATCTAATAATCGTAGTGGTAGTTACACCGCAATTAATCTCCTTCCGATGTGCTCTATTCACAACTAATCCATCATTCATCTACGTCATATCCTCGACAGTTGTTTTCCGTTTTAACGACGAATTTGAGTACTTTAACATTCATGCGAATATAAATATACAATATTTACCATTCAGTGATCGCAATAAGAGGAACAGCAATGAATATTTCGAACATCACAAAAGGGATTTCGATTCCGCTTTAAAAATGTTAGCATGAACCCTGATTTTGCCCGCAGTATTTTTCAGAATTTAGCAAACTTTGCTAATGATTTTGAAAAAGTATTCCTGAAAGATTTTGAAATATTTGAGGAAGAGCCGTTCTCTTAAGATGCTTCCACCTGGGCTTATATATATCCGTCGTTGAACAGTTGACCCAATTCAATTTTTGGGTTTACAACTACTAATGTTTCACTCCGTAGCCATGTAATTTTGAACCTAATCCAGAAGACATGGAAACTCCTGGATCAGTAACCCCAGAGGTATTGATTTGTTATGGGAACATAGAGGACTGACTTTGCGACTCGGCATATTTAACGTGCATCAGTCACCATTTACTACACGGGGAGTCTTCGGCCGGCTGGGATCGAACCAACGCCCTACCAACCAGGCTATGTAGTCATTCGCATCACCAGTCTCTTTCACCATCAACCACGTATATATTGACTATATCCAATAATCAATATACACGGTGGGGAGGGCAGACTCTATTGGCGGTTCATTGACTAAAATAGTATGAATGGATAGATAAGGAATAAATTTACCGAGGATGATCTGTGGGTATTTGGCCATTTCAATACATCATTTAGGAACGGTGGTCACTTTATCTGAGTAAACAGTGGAGAATTGGAAGTTGGGGCTTACCTAATATGGTCTGTGGATAGAGTGAGAAAGTGTCTTCATCGAACTGCAATGTGCTGCTGGCACTTTCATCTTTGATGATCTGATCTTTGAGGAAGAGCATGCTCTTGAAGTGCTTCCACCGGGGCTTGTAGGCATTCGCGTCACCCGTCTCCTCCGCCATCCTCAGCGTCTTCTTCAATTCGCGTCGGAACAAATCTCGCAAGTTGGTCCATCTTGCTTTCGCCACGTCCGCTGCCAAAAAGATTATTGACTAGTATAAAACATATGACAGTTGAGTAGAAATACATATTATCGATATTTGAAAAGATGTACCAAAACAGTATTATGGTAACAAATCCCTAGCAACAATTTTACCTTGACCCCAGTTAGGCTCAGAATTGGCTCAATTTGGGTCCCTCTATGAACATGCATCGAGGGACCAACATTGGGATATCCAGATTTTTTAATATTGGTCCTTTATAGGACCAATATCGACCGACATACGGCCAATAGAGAACCTATAGTGGCTGAAGAATGAATATTATATATCGGGTGAATCTGACAATTCTATATAATGCCGATATTGGTTGTAAGGTGGCAGTAAAATATCGGGTGAATCAGACAATTCTATATCGAGACAATGTTGGAAAATAACGAGCCAAAATTAATGAGCCAAAATTAGTAAACATTGGTCCGATGAGGGGTCCCAAGATATTTTGTAGCTAGGGCTTAATTATTGACCAGAAAGCAAAAAAAAAAAAAGAAAAAAGGAAATTGTCTTTTGATTTAATGATCGTATTAAGGGGTCCCACTGGTGCAAGTGCTATATTATGATTGATTGATAATGAGGGAAGAGACGATAATTTGAGTGGATGACGGTGCAAAGTGATATCTTTTTTAAAAAAATCAAATTTACCTTATTTTCTAGTTCCACGATTTTGATTTCGGTGAATGATTTTAACCGAAATAGATAGAAGATGGGGTACATAGAAAAAAAATAGGGAAAAAAAGTTAGGGGAAAAAATAGTTATAAAAAAAATTACCCGTTTGTAATTCTAACACAAAAAAAAAATTTTTTTGACTATCATTCGCGTGGGAATGATATTCAAAAGCAATTTTTAAAATGTTGGAACCTTGGCAAATGCCCCGCAACAGACATTATTTACGTAGGATTATTATACCTGTTGACCATGAAAAATAGAATTTGAAAATTTAAATCGATTTATATTACCATGGCTACGGCGTAAGGTAAAGCCACAATTGCTACGGCTTCATCTGTAATTAAGAAAAAGTTATCGGTCAATTCAGACCCGAGCAGCTATTTGAAAAATGTGCTTGAAAATAACCACTCACCACTCAGTGAGTCAACGAAAAAAGTCGCCAATTAAAATAAACAACTGCTCACTTTTTCCTATCCTATTGGTTTCTTTCTTCTTTTTTTCTAAATCGTTTGATGATAAAAGTACATGAAAGCAGAGAGAGACTCTAGAAAACGCATTTTCTCTTTAAATATCCCATGTCTCCATTCAAAATTTTAATCCTTAAAAATCCATCAATTTATGGTGGAAAAGTTCTTGTCGAAGGAGAGTTCTTCAACAATTCACATATTTCAAAGCTACAATGTATACATGAAATGTACCGGGGTTGGATAAAATAATGGAAACACTTCGATACGAATACATTTTTTGATATTTCTCAAAAAATACTTAGAAAATCAGTTTATAAATTCGTTAAAAACTGAGCAAGATATGAGTAATTTAAGTAGTTCTTTTATAATGCGCATGCGCGGAGAAAAAAATTTTTAATACTTATTTTTTCCTTATTATAGTAGTAAATTGTACTTGGCAACTAATAAAAAAAAGTCCGATATGAATATCTTAAAAATGTAAAATAGTGTAAGCAATTTTCTAAATAGTTTTCTAATTAGTTAAAAGAAAGCTCAGAATGATATGTGGTTTTCTACAAAATTCATTTTGTACTATTAAACAAGATTTATTATCAAATGATAATACCCTTCTAATGATAATCCGGACGACAAAGTGTAATGCTATTAGGAAATAGAACATGCGATAGAAACGATACCTTTATGGGGATGATCCTCAACAATGTCATTTTTAATAAATCTTGTTTATTGGTACAAAATGAAATTTGTGGGAAACCCCTATCATTTTCAGCTTTCCTTTAACACTAGAAAGACTGAAACTTAGTATACTATACCTATATTGCCCAAAATGACTGGCAATCTTCCGGCTTCTTTTGCAATCCAGTCAAAATGACTGGATTGCAAAAGAATAAATAATGTGTAAAGAAATTTGTTTAAAATTAATTTTTAATATTTCTTATATTATTTACAATTATATAACAAGTTATTAGTAAATATTAACAATAAGAAAAATATATGTTGTACAAAATTCTAAGAAATTGTGTCATTACCTAGTGTTAAAAAGTAAGAAAACAAATTAGAAAATTGTTCTCAACTGTTTTAATTTTTAGGATATTCATACTAGACAAATTGCTAGAAATTTTTTTAATATTCAAGATATTCAAATTGGACTTTTATTTATTAGTTGCCACATACGATTCATTACAAAATTAAGAAGAAAAGATTTTTAATTTTACAGCACATGCGCAATATAAAAAAAAACTACTTTAATTACTCATATCTTGAACAGTTTTTAACCAACTTTTCTCGAATTTTAAGGCAATAATAAATCGTAATAAATTTTAAATTAATCATAAAGTTTCGTTTAATTTTTATTTTTAAAATTATAGCAAAATAAAACACAAGACAAAAAAAAAAAACATTTCTTTATAAAATTGTCCATAATTCTATAAATATTTAAGCTAGGCTCACGAAATTTTGTGCAATTATTGACTGTAATCACCAAAATGATACTTATAAGTTACAAATTTATTAGTACATTATTTGGCATAGGGTGTTCAAAAACATTTGTTTTCCGTTTGTAATTTCTTGTCGGACCCTGAACATCAAAAAGTTTTAACTTCATTGATATGTACGAGAAACCATACGGTCTAAACACTTTTAAATTTATAAACTGATTCTCTAAGTATTTTTTAAAAAATGTCAAAGAATGTGTTAGTATCGAAGTGTTTCCATTATTTTGTCCAACCTCTGTTTGCCTCCACAAATATTTATAAATAAAATTTTTTAAAGTCAGTACGTTTAAATAAATTTTGCTACATATATATATATAATTGTTTTGGCAGAATTTGCTTTTTATAGCCATCAATTATTTTAATATGATTTTTTTTAAAGAAATATAATTTAATCCAAGCGGGAAAAAAAGTTTTAAAAAAGTGACTATTAAATGAAAAAAAAACTATCGATAGCAGTCACGACTCATTAGTTTTAAGGAAAAGGTGACTTCTAAATTATTTGAGTTTACCTAACTAAAATTTTAATTTTTAGGTCTACCTTATTGAAAAAAACGTCTGCAAGAGACCCGAACAGAACGTTAGACTGACTCATACGTAAAAAAATACTTTTTTTTTAAAGACTTTGCAAAAAAAGTAAAAAAAAAATTTAAATTTTAAAAAAATTTAAAATTTTTATAAAAAAAAAATTTTTAACTTTACCTTTTAACATATACAATTGGGTCAATATTTCGATTTTCAAAAAAAATCTTATTGCTTATGTAATTAACAATCATGAAATTAAACTTTAATCAAATGATGCTAAAAAATATCGATAAAAAATTAATTTTACATTAATTTCACTATTAACTTCATTTTTTTAATATGTTCTACAAAAAAATAACAATAATATTTTTTTTTATAAAACTGCGCTAAAATTTTGAAAAATTAATTTAAATACTATTTGTTAAAAAATGCTGAAAACGTTACAAATCTATTAAAAATATTTAAATTTTATATTAAGATACTATAATCTAAAGTTGTACGTATAATTTAAATTATACTTACAACTTTAGATATAAACTGCTAACTAAATCCCCATTCTACAATTATATCAAGTAAACAATCGTAATTAATATAAATATGACCATTATTCATAAATTTTTCATCTATATAGAAATAATCTACCATTTTAGGGGGGAAGGGACAGCAACTGCGCGCATGATTAAACTATACGAGGAAAGCGCACAAAATGGCCGCCACCACCCCCCTACAACCTACCCGAATAGATTAAAAAGAATAAAAAGAAAAAGTTCAAGTAGTACTTACGCGCTACTCCTAATCTATCAGCTATATACGACCAGGCTTTCAGTTTAACGTTCTTATTAGTATAATTTGTATGAGATTGGTCCCAGATTTCCGGTTTTGAAAATACAAGCGGAAGTAAATTCTCCGTACACATCATTTTGAATCAGACGATTTTTTTTAAACTTTTCTTCAGACTAATCCTGTCTGACATCAGACTATAAGATTGCGCATATCATAATATGGAATATAGAGAGAAAGTCGCAGATATTTTTTTGGGATTAATATATTCCTACTTTGACAGCTTGAAAAATGTCGAGTCTGGTCTAGTCTGATCGGAAATGTTTTGTGGAAACGGAAGATCGGAGAAGACGATCAATACAGAGACGATTTGTGCTGCCATCTGTTATTTTTAATAAAAACATACAAATCTCTTGGGGAAATAAAACTGGAAACAAATTTTCAAAATTATATGAAAATGTATTAGGACTATTTATATATTGATTAAATTGTGCAATAATATTTCACTTGTCTTTGTATATTATTGTGCAATAATATTTTCATTAGAATGAACATTGCATCTGAGAGCAGTCTTTATAAAGCATTTTAATGTAATCCTTCATAATGTTAGAGTGAATTCCAAGTAATAAAGTTTGAATAAATTACAATTGAATTTAGAAATAATTAAAAACAAATTACTTGCACAAAATAAATTGTTTTTGATCATAATTTGCTTATTTATATACAATATGCTTTCGTATTTTGTAAATATTTGCAAGATTCGAAACGTATTAAATAGAATAGGGAAAATTTTTCAAATGACTGAAATATAATCAGTAAATAATGAAATTTATTAATTTAATCCTTACCATCTTGTGCGTGTAAATTTGTGATTTTATAAATTTTACAATTTATGTAAAGTACTCTTAAGAATAAAAAGTGTTAATTTGAAATTATTTATAATTTTGACTTCACTTGATATATTTTGCCCACCTATATATGTATTATTTTACTCTTTACTTCTATTCAATTTCAATTTAATTAAATTTTTTTGAAGTATTAAGATTTCCAAGAATCACAATCGCAAATTTTTTTTCTTTTTTAACTTCAAAAAAAATGCGTTTTTTTTTTTCCTAATTTTTTTTTTCCTTTTTTAATATTACTTAAATATTATTTCAATTTACTTCTGTCAAGTAGTAAAATATTCACTTTTAAAATGCATGCCACTGCAAAATTTATTAGGAAAAAATATATTCAAAACATGAAATAATAATATAAAAAAACGGAAAGATTTAATGATGAAAAAAAACTAGGATGGCATTTACAACTATAATAATCTAAGTACTAAAAAACTATATCAATCCTAATAAAGAATGCATAAAATAAATTTAATAATTAAATTTAAAAATTTATTAACTAAAAATTTAAATAATAAAAAATTAAATAATTGATGAATAGCTTTTTTTTTAAACAACGAAATACCTAATATTAAACATTTTAATTAAAAATCTAACTAAACTATAGTCGATAGATGGCAGCACTAAAATAAAACAAAGTTTATTTTATGTAAATTATTTTCATTATTATAAAATTCACATAACTTTTTTAAATTGTAATAAACCATATTTTTTTATTAAAAAAATGTTGAAAGGAAAAGTTTTACTTCGAACCATTTTCAAATTAATATTATTTAAAAACGTTCTTCAACAATTTTCATTTAAAATTATATTTGTATATTACAGATGATCAGCAAGTATCTAAAATTTCAATCTTTTATTTTAAATAAATATATAAATATGGATATATACAGAGTTTTGATTTTTTAGATATTATTCTAGTATTAAGAAATACAAGCCCTAGAAGTTAGCATATCCTTTTAGAGGTTTTAACTTGGTGTGATAAATACGGGTTCCCCGACACCAGTGATCTAACGATATTTTCTTTCTTTTTTGTTTCCTCCTTTTATTTCCTTCTTGTTTTTGCGGGGAGAAACGATTCAACGATTCATTATGATACTAGTGTCTATTAGTATCGAATATTTTTTTATTATTATTATTATATTATTTTTATTATTATATTATTAGTATATTTTTTTCTTTTTTTTGTAATTTAGGGCAAAATAAGCGAGGAAGAACCTTGTGCAGTTAAATTTTACAATCGGTTAAATCCTGAATATTTAGTGTACTGTTGTAGTCAATAATGATAATCAATGATGACAATGAGAAATGCATATGATAATGAATATGATAAATGAATATGATAAGTGAACATGATATGAAATGAATATGATAATCAATTTTACGCTTTATCTTTCCGGTTTCTGACTCCACCTTCACCAACGGAGGTGCGGGAGTGGTACTGCTCCTTCCTGATGATCAAAGACGAGAATTCGCAACTGGTGCTGGAAAAATCGCATCTAATTTTACAGCAGAATTGATAGCCATTTCTACGGCTATCGAAACGTACATCAATCTTGAACCTTCGGAGCAGCTTAGTGGTATCACCATCTTCAGCGACTGCAGGTCTGCCTTACAGGCCCTCAGCAAAGGTACCTCAAGCCTTGTCCTGAATATCATAGAACAACTTGGACAACTTCAGCGCCTCCGGAAAAATTGCTTCTTGCAGTGGATTCCCGCCCATGTGAACCTAGAGTTTAATGAAATAGCTGATTCCTTGGCTAAAAATGCCAGAGATCTAAATCAAAACTCAATCCCAACCACGTTGGCAGATGCAAATGCTTATGCAAAATCAAAACTATTCACCCCTTTAAAAATCAAAGCCCAAGATCAAATAACTAATCTTGACATCGATAGGAAGACAGCCACTACTCTCATCAGACTAAGAACAAAACATCATAAAAACATGAAAATTTCTACAGATAAGACTAGAAAATATCAAAACTGTGGCAACTGTCTTAATGTGGAACTGACACCATATCATGTTTTTAACTGCCCTGCAGTCGCTGCAGGCCTTCACCTTTTAAACTACCCCACAGAAGAGGATTTGTATTCTTTTAATGCCATAGAAATAACAAAAACTATTCAAGCACACCATGAAATATGATTCTATAGAGGATACGACACCAACCAACCAACCAACCAACCATCTTTCCGGTAATCGATTCAATTGTGATATTTTTAAATGTTACTTAAATAATACAAGTTATTAGGCAAAGAAAACCACGAAATCATGTTAACTTTCGTATTTGTCTTACACTACGATCTTGATACACAGACATCTTATTTTATTACATGCAGATAAAAATAAAATTAAGTAAGAGAAGCCTATGAATAATCAATACAACTAAACGATTTTATATATATACATGTAAAATTCTTAATAAAATAAAAAAGAAGAAAGGCAGATTCAACGTGAAAAAGTGTTTTTTCTGGGCTCACGAAAGCTGCAGTGGAGAGGAAAAAGAAGATAATTACTTCACATGTAAATTACGTATACAACGTTCTTAAAAGGCTATATAAAATAGAAACGTATGCTACATATTTACTAAAATTCTAGTATTTCTAAATTCTCCATGGAATTTACATAGGACCCAACCAGTGGGGTAAGATCGGGTAATTTAACTTTTTAAAAAATCATTTATAAAAAAAGTAGTGCACCTATGACTTTTTCAAAAATGATAAATTGTATGTAAACAACTGAACAATATCTTGATTAAATATAGCAGCTTCTGGGCAGTACACCAACTGGCTTACCCAGATTTCTCCTATAAATATTAAAAATTTCTTTTCCTGAACTTCAAACAAAAACTTAAATATTAGTTAATATTTAAAAAAAAAGTATTATGTGCGTTCGAATAAAATTAAATTGCATAAAATAATTAAATTACAATAATTCTATTCAATTTGATTATAATTCAATTACAATAATTCAGTTCAATTCAATTACAATTTAATTACATAAAATGCGTGCTCAACAACACGAACAGAATCGGTCGTTCAGTTCATATAATTTTTCAAAGCAAGCAGCACGCGTTTGCATCATCTTGATTGGATTTAAAACACATTTCATTTGAATCACAATGCTGATCGTTGCGATATAATTTCATATTTAATGACCGTCGTTGAAATAGTTGATCCAATTTTTTAGGTTTATGACAGCTAATTTTCAACTCCGTAGCCTTGTAATTTTGAACCGAATCCACAAGACAAGGGTATTCTTCGTTCAAGCATTGGGAGTAATTTGTCTTCTTGGAGGACTTTTCTTTACGGAACTAACCTGCATTTACCTTGCATGGAGAGGAATATCAAGAAAACCTCTCATGATTAACCTGACGGCAAGGGGGCTCTGACTCATGAACACCATAGAGGATATTTTTACGTCAGCACTGTGGTCCGTGATTGCCGGGTGCGGATTTCGAATTGATCAACCATCGCTGGGATTCGAACCCGGTTCACTTCATAGGAAGGCGAAAGCTCTGTCCCCTGAGCCATCACGTATATTATCGTACATTTCAACAATATCTATTGTGGTACCGTATCTAGAGTCAGGACCGTCGAAGCAGGCCATTTGCTTAACTTGTCTGGGTTCCGCAATTTTAAGATAATGTTAGGCCTGACCCCTATTACTAAGAAATGATACTAAAAAAATAGAAGTGTACCTTATACTAAAAAAAAAATTTAAAAAAAAGAACTAATTATACAAATTAATAGTTTTAATAATATAAGGGTTCTTTAAAATTCATTTTTCGTATTAAAAATTTGAAAACCTTGTTTTCTGTTACATTAATGATAAAATAGAAACGAAGACAGAAATAATTTCAAATAAATCGAAATTACAAAAACAGAAAAGCAATATTTACACATTCTTCGCTAATTATTAATGAGGGCCCTATTGTCTTGATACAAATTAAACAACAAAAATAAAATGAAAAAATTTAATAAAGCAAAATAATGTAAATAAAACACAAATAAAGGGACAAAAAATACATTTAAGTCCATAACTGCTCTTTATTCAAGCTGTTCTGTTTTATTTTTACATACGAAGTGTGCTCATCTTTATTTGAGTAGAAAAGTTGCAAGTTATTAGGAGTGAGAAAACTTCTTAAATTCAAAAATATTTCCATTTTTATACCTCAAAAGGAGAATATTCTTATGAGTGAGAAAACTTTTTAAATTCAAAAATATTTCCATTTTTATACCACAAAAGGAGAATATTATTAGGAGTGAGAAACATTTTAAATTCAAAAATATTTCCATTTTTATACCTCAAAAGGAGAATATTATTAGGAGTGAGAAACATTTTAAATTCAAAAGTCTTTCCATTTTTATACCACAAAATGAGAATATTATTAGGAGTGAGAAACATTTTAAATTCAAAAGTCTTTCCATTTTTATACCACAAAATGAGAATATTATTAGGAGTGAGAAAACTTCTTAAATTCAAAAATATTTCCATTTTTATACCTCAAAAGGAGAATATTATTAGGAGTGAGAAACATTTTAAATTCAAAAGTCTTTCCATTTTTATACCACAAAAGGAGAATATTATTAGGAGTGAGAAAACTTTTTAAATTCAAAAATATTTCCATTTTTATACCTCAAAAGGAGAATATTATTAGGAGTGAGAAACATTTTAAATTCAAAAGTCTTTCCATTTTTATACCACAAAAGGAGAATATTATTAGGAGTGAGAAAACTTTTTAAATTCAAAAATATTTCCATTTTTATACCTAAAAAGGAGAATATTATTAGGAGTGAGAAACATTTTAAATTCAAAAGTCTTTCCATTTTTAGACCACAAAATGAGAATATTATTAGGAGTGAGAAAAACTTTTTAAATTCAAAAATATTTCCATTTTTGTACCACAAAAGGAGAATATTATTAGAAGTGAGAAAACTTTTTTAATTCATTTTCATACCGCAAATAGCGAATATTGATAGGAGTGAGAAAAACATTTTAAATTCAAAAATATTTCCATTTTTATACCGCAAAAGAAGAATATTATTAAGAGTGAGAAAACTTTTTTTATTAAAAAATATTTCCATTTTTATACCGCAAAAAGAGAATATTATTAGGAGTGAGAAAACTTTTTAAATTCGAAAATATTTCAATTTTCATACAGCAAAAAGAGAATATTCATAGGATACCACAAAGTATTTTGCCTAAGGGCCCCGCTTAAAGACTGCTGTTGTTAGTAATGTTCTTTATTCACCTTTCGTTTATTTGTATTATTGTTCATTAATTTTGAAATTTATTTATTTTTAATTTGTCTATTTTTGCAGTACTTTTCTACTCAACATGGATAGAAATAGAAATATATGGATTTTTTATACTCCCACAAATTAGCCTTTAATTTCTGGTGGGAATTTATCAATTCCGAATGCACTCGTGGGAATCGTAGCATACATATCCCTTAATGGCGTGATGGCTGAAAAAAATCTGTGTCCGGCCGCCATTGTTAATGTTTTTGGAACGGTTACGGTTATAGGCCCCAAGGAATCCCAACCAAATATAGCAGGTGAGGTTTTGGAATAACGAATTTTCTAGAATAGAAATAGCGGAAGAAGACAGATTTTGATTTTAACCCCTAATTGTTATTATATTTTTATTTTTATCTTTGATTTGTAGTTTTAATGAACCAGCCGTTTGTTTGGGAACACCTGCGCAGAAGGGATTTAAAAATTGCGCGCATGTTCCGAATAAAAAATATTTCGTTTCTTCATTTTCGATGTTTAAGTTTTATTTATAAGATATAGAGTTTTATTTTTGACTTCGCAGAATAAATTAATGTTCCAAAGCGAGGTGCAAAAAAAGAAAAAAGATTACAGAGAAAGTTTACACCCAGAAGTTACTGATAATTGAAATAATAATAATAATATTTTATCGTATATTGAAGTTTGAGCCAAATATAAAAACTTATTAAAAAAATACTAGGGGGCTTCCTTTAAAATGAACTATACTTAATAATAGTATTCATAAATTGGACGAAATAATTACTACCAGGAGTTTAAAAAAATTATCCCAGTCTTTTAAAGAACTCGTTTAAAGAAATTATTTTAACATTTAAAAGGACGGGTCAAATTAATATAAGAGTTTTCTTTTTCTGTTGCAACGAAACAATAGTTTAGCTTTATAAAAATCAAGGAGCAAGAATTAAAAAAGTCATTTACAAGTTTGCGATGAAACGCGTGGGACAGCTTATTTCACTCGCAGAAAAAAAAAATTTTTTTTGAAAAAATTATGTATGAAAAAATAATCAATATATTATCACACCTTTTCACTATAAATGTTTTTTTTTTTTTAATAGATATCGATAGAATTTATCTAACATATAAATACATAATTTATATATGTTACTGTCAATGAGCGAAATTGGAGGTTGTTGACTTCTACCGGTGAATGTTGACAATCACATAGTCGCTTTGGTGAATGTCCAAAATATATACTAAGTTTGTTTAAGTGCCACTGCCCGGTATGCATTTTCCCGGTATACCCTGCACTGATGTTTTAGGTTCAGTGCCGCTACCCGGTGTACATTTGCCCGGTATGCCTAACATCAATGTTTTTTAGGTCACCCTTGCCACTGCCCAGTATGCTTTTAACTGGTATTCCGAACACTGATGTTACTCCTAATCTATCTTCAGAAGATATTAAAATATCACATAAATGTAATGATATCAAAGAATAAATTAATATCAAATCGGATATAACAAATATTTCGGACATTCACCAAAGCTACTATGTGATTGTTGACATTCACCGGTGAAAGTCGACACTATCTAGATTTCAGTAACTTCAGTATCTTGATATCAGTAATATTTGTATTTAATATTAATATACTATGATGCATTTTTTGAAAAAAAAATATATTTCTATATTTATAAAAACATTTGAATGAGTGATTGATAGATTACTTTGTACTTTATTAGGACATCGTAAGGCAGTGTTTCCCAAAGTGTGGTTCGCGTACCCCTGGGGGTACGAGAACAGTTTAGCGGGGGTACGCGTTCTTATGCGAAATATCTTGCAATAAACGAACATTTCAAAAAAATTCATTTAAAAACAAAGCTAGCCATGAAAATTTACGATTACGTATTTTTCTATTAGCTATTTTTAGCAGAGTTAACAGTTAGTAATTAGTGGTGTCAACAGCCAGTTGTGATTTTTAACTTTTGTGCAACTTTTTATAGTAAAAAAATACATTCATTTTTTTATTAGTGGTACACAGCGTTACGAAAAATTTAGAAAGGGTACACGAAAGTCATAAGTTTGGGAAATACTGTCGTAAGGGATCGAATTTGACATACTTTGTTGATGTAGACTTTAATACATACTGTCAACTATCAAACAACTAAATATGTTTATCTGACACTTGAAAATCTTTTATATGTTTCACAAACCGTTATCTAAAATGGTACAAAACACTTGCAGTATCACAATGGGGGAAAAAAACACCTGTTATTCAAAATTTGAAAGAATGACATTTACAAGAGAATGATAAGGTAGCCATCGAAGAATAGATTTAAGGAGCAATTATTGTGAAAAGAATAGGTGCAAGATACCTCTTTAGAAAATCAAGTAAACAAAATAGTCAAGATGCTACTTGTAAAAGCAAAAGAGAATTATAATCAAATGTTTTCTACAACGCACAAAAAAACCTAACGGTTTTTTCTAAACCACTTCAGAATTAATTGTCAGATAAATGTGTAGTTTGGGAAATTAGACACCTTTTTTTGAATGCTGAATTGCAAATATAGATATGTCTTGGGTTTTTATTTTTTTTTATTATTATTATTTATTTCAGTTTGTTTTATCACTTTATGAGGATGTACGTGAAATTTAAGAATTCGACGACGGAAAAAATCGTCAATACAATACAATAATTCAAGTGTGTTTGTGTTTTTAAAAGCAAATAACTGATTACGATGAGTGTAGAAATTCGAGCCAAAGTTCATGGTTGAAAAACATGGTTATTAAAATTATGAATGTCGTTAAAAAATGTGATTTTTATGGAGGTAATTTTAGAAGGTACAACTTGATGTATGAAGATGATATGGTTTGTAATCGCAAGATTTCTGCTCTTTTCCCCGACTGAAGGAAAGCGTTGTCCAAAACTTTTTTTTTTTTTTTAAATTGAACTTTCCAAAATTTATACGGTTTGTAAATGATTGATCGATATAAATTTTTGTTTGTTTAATTGATCGTATTTTGCTGTACATGAAATCTATAATTTTATCTTCCTGTAATTTTAAAATACTAAAACTTTCTTTTTTTATTGGTAGGCACTTGGGATGTATTGTCCCATTGGCCTTTATGACAGAACTGCTACTCTCGTTACCCAGTGGGCACCTGTGTCGAAGCCACGGCGGTGGAGCAGCGTCGCCCACGTCAGACAACCACAAACCCGTTTATAGGGCGGGTCACATTCACACATTCACACAAAGGAGAAAGAACATAGAACACAGAGAGAGAAAGAAACATCCATGCCCTGAGCGGGATTCGAGCCCGCAACCATCGGCTCCGCAGTCAGGCATGCTAACCACTCGGCCACCTGGGTGGCAAAAAAGAAAAAAAACTAAAACTGGATCACAAACAAAATTTATTACGGTATTTTGTATAGACAAGCAACATAAGCTCCTCAAAATTTATTCAGTTTGTAAATTTTAAATTATAAAATTAAACTTTTGTCAGTTTAATCGGTCGTATATCGATGTACATTGAATCCTTACTTTTATCTTTCTGTTTATTAAAATACAAAAGAGTTAATACTGTATTTTGTATAACAGACAACAAAATGAAGCAACTTAAGCTTATCGAAATTTATTCGATTTGTACATCTTAATTGATAGTTTTAAATTTTTGTTATTTGAAACGATCGTATTGTGGTGTATATTAAATCTTTAATTTTATATTTAATTTATGTCTTTTAATTTTATCAGGGGATGGAGCATTCGTCTTCCGATGAGGTGAACTCAGTTCGAATCCCAGCCATAGCTGGTCGATACGAATTCCGCACCCGGTTCGCAACAAGCACAGTACTGACGTAAAATATCCTCAGTGGTAGACGGATCATGGGCTTAGAGTCCTCTTACCGTCAGACTAACAGTTCGTGGTTTTTTTCTCCGTGTAACGCAAATGCCGGTTAGTTTCATCAGAAAGTCCTCCACGATGGCAAATTTCTACCAATACTTGATTCATGAGTTCGTTTCACTTCTGGATTGGATTTAAAATTACGAAACTACGGCTTTAAACATCAGTAGTCGTAAACTCGAAATTGTGGCGGCTGTTCAACCTCGGTTATAAAATAAAGAAAAGAAAGTCAAAAAAAAATATTGGTTCTAGAATAACTTTTCATAATGAAACAATATTATTTTCATTATTATTATTCACAATAATATTTTTTAATTTTTTGAAAATATGATAAAATATCTGAGTGGACATTATGCTATAATTAATTATGTTAGTCATCTGTTTATATTTAACCTAAATTATGTACTCCTTTATTGTTGGCTACCCATTCTATACAGATAATCATTCTTTCATTTATCACACAGCTAATCAGTATAACAAGAATCCATTACTAAACATATATATTCTTTGTATTCTTAATTTTACTATTTTTCACGTCTGCATTTCAGGGATTATCTTGTTCAAGTCTATTTGCTGTCATTTGTAGGACTCCACTGGGGTTATTATCTTTGACAAATTGACCGTCCGCCTGACCGTCTCGATGCCTAGCATTCAGTCCCTTGTGTCAATTCTTCTTTTTGAAACAGAAGTTGGCGAATAATCTGTTTTACTTTATATAAACTGGCGACAATTTTATCGTGTCTTGCGGGTAAGTTGTACCATAATGAGATCCATATCAGTCGTAGCCGGTTAGCCATTGTTGAGGGAAATTGAGTGAGAAAATTTTATTCTTGTTGTAAACATTTACACGAGACTGTGGTCTTAACTAAGCCGCTACGGCTTTCTATGACGTCAGCTCCAGCTGATCGCTTATAAGGCGTTTTAAATTTGTGCTAAGTTTCTCCACATAAGTTAGAATGTTAGTTAGTGTGAAGTTAATTAGATGCAGTACCGTATCAAACATTGAATTTATAGAGACAGAATTCTTTCTCTTTTACTTCACTTGATATTTGTTTTTATATTTTATTGTAAACGTGATATAATTTTTATTTGGCATCTTCGATGCATAATACGTGGCTTCGCGTCTGTCTTTGTGCTAAGTAAGAAATATATAGTGAAGGAATTGAAATCTTTGTGTAAGAATATAGAATGTATCGTTTAAGGGAATTGATGCTGGACGAGCTTGGCTTACTTGAAATAGAATGGAAAGAATAGTTGCTAACGTAAATAAATGCCACATTTCAACAACCAATCACGATCGAGATACCCACACTACGTCACTTGCAAGTATCCTATACCTCGAGAGAAAAAAAAGAAAGGAAAGAAAGTTTGTGTATAACAGGTGAACGAAAAAAGTAGTAACGGAGAAAAAAGAATCAGAAAAAACTGCCCAGAAAAAAGCATTGGGGGAAAAAAAGCGATTCAAAAAAAAAACATGCAAATATAAAATTCGTTTATCCAATTATAATTCAAAGATCTCACGTCAGAAAGGTCCTGGGTTCGAATCTCGGACAAGGTATGGGTGTTCTTTAACTCTCAGTACTATCTGTTCTTACTGTGGGAGCAACATTGGCCCACCTAATATGGTACGCCTTAAAAAGTGGCCAACAAATTCTGAATCGAGTGAGCATTGAAAAAGAAAAGATAATTCAAAATAATAATAATAATTTTTTTAATTATTAATTAGTATTTATTGTTTTATTTAACAACAGCAAAAAAAAAATTGTAAGATATACAAATTTTTTATTTTTTTTAAATGATGTAAATGACAAAATTTGAACGAACTTGGTCGAATAGTTCATAAGAAATCTAGTTTTAAACATATGACTTTTTATACTATACTCGACCGATATGCAAAAAGTAAAATTAACGTTGAGAAGTCCAAACTTTCAACCGATATCCTGCCTAAACTATTAGCACCTTTCTTTCTCGCTCCCCCCCCCCTGGTGTTTTATTGTCTGAATTGTAAAATTTAAAATCGAAAATGCTTATTTGATTTTTAGACAAAATATATAAATTTATATTGTAATCAGCTTTTAGATTGCGCAACCTTTTCTTATTAAAAAGCCACCAAAAAATCGCGCACTTCGAAAATGAAAACGTTTCCAACGCCCTTAGCAAGAAAGAAAAAAATAAATAAAATATAAAATAATTAATATTTTTTTGTTTCACTTTAAATCTTTTAACATTTTTTTCTAGTATAGTATGAATAAAAAGATATCACCCTGAATAACTTTTGATCTGATAGTATTTTTGCAAACTAAGTGTTGGTCTTAACATATGCTAATTAATTCACGCGAACCATTAATTGAGTTAAAGCATCAACCACCAGGGAAGTAGCTGCAATCGAAATTTTTTTTTGCACATAATTACAAATTACACTTATTCTAATATAATTTCGTGTAAAAAAATATTTTATTTATTAATTTTTATTCATTTAAGGGTTGGAAAGCTTTGAATTGTCACCATTTTTAACTATAAATTACAAAATTTGAGCGAAATCTGTGAGAAATAATTATTAATAATAACTAACTAAAAAAAAAACGACAATTTTGAAACTTTATAACTTAGAAACAATTCAACCGATTCTATTTAAATTTAGTATTTCGGATTTTTAAAATAACGTAATTTAAGATAATATAAAATTTGTATACTTCAAAATTGTTTCGATCATAATGAAATGAAATAACAAACAATTAATGTTTTTTTTTACATAGAATTACCTTTGGATAAACGAATTTAATAATTATTTATGTGCATAAATTTGGCGAGTTGCTTAAAAAATTCCCTAGACATGGTTATATCAAAAACAATTTTTTATTCTAATATTGATGAAAACATACAGAAAATATTTTACTGTTAGCATAAAAAGAATTTCAACACATCACTTAGGAATTTAGGTAAATAACACTTCGATAATAACCCCAAAAATTTATGAATTTTACTGCGCACTCAATGCTAATTTTTT
This sequence comes from Parasteatoda tepidariorum, assembly GCF_982258835.1. Lineage (NCBI taxonomy): Eukaryota > Metazoa > Arthropoda > Arachnida > Araneae > Theridiidae > Parasteatoda > Parasteatoda tepidariorum. The sequence goes on along the minus strand of NC_141763.1, from coordinate 93,179,285 downwards.
TAATAGTTTTTTGAGGCTCTAGAAAACCCCAATACCCTTCAAAACCTATAATCTTACTATCGCCCACTTAATAGTCCTTATCGTCCACTGTGAGGGGGCGACAACACCCACATTGGAAGCTTATGTTGTAGGAAGGAAAAAAAAACCTATGCTCTAGTCGGAGAAACTACATTATTTTAGTAGTTTACTAACACTAAAACTACTTTGTTACAAATATGACTTTGAAATTGTAGTAACTACTTTACTACTTAAAAGAGACGAACTTTGCTGGCGAATTTAATTTACACTTATGTTCAAAATGATTTTGAATCAGAAATTGGCTTGCATTAAATATAAGGGAATAGTTAAGAAATATCTATTCGTGCTTATAAGAGCGAGTTTGTATTTCCAATTTTTTTTTCTTTCTAATTTGTTCATTTGAACTTCAACTTTTTATGTCTTTTTCGACAGCAAATATTTAATTTAAGAAATGCGAAATTATCAAATGATTGAATCTTTTCAATTGTTTAATACTCTTTTATTTCCTCTAAGAAATTAAGTACATCGGAAGTACGTTCCGCTTCTTTTAAATAGCATGAATGTTTTTACGAGCTGGCATTCGCATGTGAATGTGAGAGCAAAGTGATTAATTGTCTATTTTAAGTAATGGCAAGTTTTAATGTTAGTTATACATGATTTTAAATACGTAATCTCTGTTAAAGCTCAGCTGCAGCCACAGGGTCATTTTCATTGCATCCATAGAGACCTGCTAAGACTTGTACCATCAAATACGAAAAATTAAACGCGTTTAGAACCATACTTCGTTTCTCAACTAACGTTAAAAGTAGTTTCCAGGAATTGATACTAACTACTGTTTTTTGTATGACACTACTCACATTACTTTTTCAAAAAAGTAGCACACTACTCTACAAACTACGAAAAGAAAAGTAGTGTGCTACTTTTTCAAAAAAGTAGCACACTACTCTACAAACTACGGAAAAAAAGTAGTGTGCTACTTTTTTCAAAAAAGTAGCACACTACTCTACAAACTACGAAAAGAAAAGTAGTGTGCTACTTTTTCAAAAAAGTAGCACACTACTCTACAAACTACGAAAAGAAAAGTAGTGTGCTACTTTTTCAAAAAAGTGTGCTACTTTTTCAAAAAAGTAGCACACTACTCTACAAACTACGGGAAAAAAAGTAGTGTGCTACTTTTTTCAAAAAAGTAGCACACTACTCAACAAACTACGAAAAGAAAAGTAGTGTGCTACTTTTTCAAAAAAGTAGCACACTACTCTACAAACTACGGAAAAAAAAGTAGTGTGCTACTTTTTTCAAAAAAGTAGCACACTACTCTACAAACTACAAAAAGAAAAGTAGTGTGCTACTTTTTCAAAAAAGTAGCACACTACTCTTCAAACTACGGAAAAAAAAGTAGTGTGCTACTTTTTTCAAAAAGGTAGCACACTACTCTACAAACTACGAAAAGAAAAGTAGTGTGCTACTTTTTCAAAAAAGCGTGCTACTTTTTCAAAAAAGTAGCACACTACTCTACAAACTACGGGAAAAAAAGTAGTGTGCTACTTTTTTCAAAAAAGTAGCACACTACTCTACAAACTACGAAAAGAAAAGTAGTGTGCTACTTTTTCAAAAAAGCGTGCTACTTTTTCAAAAAAGTAGCACACTACTCTACAAACTACGAAAAAAAAAGTAGTGATAACAGTAGTTTCACTACTTGTAATGGGCCACTTCTGATCACTGCTCTAGATCAATTTACGAACAAATGGAAAATTAAATGTTAGCGTTACAAAAAATATTAAATTTTAAGTATGAAGTAATAATTGAAATATTTTAAATTCGCGTATAAAATATTAAGCATTAATAACGCATATATCATTAAAAAAAAATTTTTAAAAATTTTGAGCTGTTTTTAAAAGTTTAAGGGACCTGTTACAATTGTTACGCTTGAAGGGGATTCGCAAAATTGTGAAAAGTCAGCGGGAGTGTTGAATCACTTAATTTTGGTAAAAATAAAGAAATTTAAACTCACAAAATTACTTTGGAACGGTAAAGTATATGTTTATGTAATGTGGCATGACATGTGACAAGGAAGAGAGTGATATGATAAAATGTGACACTTGTGACAAAGGGGATTATGAGTTCAAGGGGACTGAAAGAAGTGACATAATTTATAAACGGTAAAAAATTTTGTGTTATCTGTTTATTGTAACAGATTAATATTTTTATTCCGCTTAATTCTGCTAACAATTTTATCCGAACAATCTCTTTAAATAATGGAGAACTGAGTAAATGAGAACGCAATGGTTATCTCTCAGTTTTTTCGTATTCGATTCTCAAAAACAAAAAATAAAATAAATAAATAAATAAAGACTACTGAGGAACAAAAAAAAAATGATAATAACTATAATAATTTAAAGTTTCTTTTTGAAACAGAACTTCTACTTATTTATTTACAATTATGTTAGTATTTATGTTGTGCGAATTTTCAAAAAATATATGCATATTTTTTTTAAATAATCCTTCGTGAAAAATACTATTGCTTTGAAACATGTTATGGCATGACTAACGGGTGCAAAATACTGTTAATCACATGCCACGTCAGTCAACAAAAGGGGTCAAAGAAAGGGGACCATCCAATCAAACCCCCGAAACCGGTTTCTAACTTTATCTTTTCTAACATTTCCACCTGTAACGTGGAAATAAATTTGCATGCCTCAATTTGGTAGAATTTGGTCAAGGGTAGAGAATCCTAGGAAGTACGTCATCGTACATCATGTGATCAGTCTGGCCTCATTCTTCCGCTTTGAGGGTTACTATGACTGAAAAAAGCCCGCCAAATTAAGAAACGGTGCGATTTTCTTCTATTAATGATGCACGTGCTCTTTTCGATTTTTTTTATTTAAAAAATGAAAGTATATAGTTTAAAATAAATATTTTCTGTTTGCGATAAAGTCGATAGCAACGTGTCTGCATCTTTTGTGCGGCAACACTTCTTTTTAGCCTTCTACTGTTTAAACTTAATTTTTAAAAAACAAGTTGGTAAAGACAGAAAAAGTCTTCTGTTCTTCCAATTATTACTTATAGTTTGGTTGTTTGTAGTAGCGTGCAGTGGAGGCGAAAGGGGTAACAAAAATTGTCACAAGCATAAAAAAGACCTGGAGAAAAAGTACCTCATAATCTATTATATAAATTTTAAAATTAAAGGGACTTATAATGCTTTATACATTTTTAATTTTAAATATAACCAGGGGTGCCACGAACTCATATTTTTGGAAGGGAGAAAATTTCTATTTTGACAGAATCATAAATTAGTGTTTACAATTATTCTTACAAATTATATATAAGAAAGGGAGATCCAAAGCCCCTCAAAAAATTCTCTTGGTGATGAAGCTATTAGTTATAAATAACATAGTGGAGATCCGTGGAAGCTCAGGGGATAGAGCGTTCGTCTTCCAATGAAATGGACCAGGTTCGAATCCCAGCGATGACTGGTCAATGCGAATTCCATACTCGGCTTGCACCGACCACAGTGCTAACTTAATGTATCCTCAGTGGTAGACGGATCATGGGTTAGAGTCCTCTTGCCGTTAGGCTAACCGTTCGTGGTTTTTCTCTCCGTGTAAAGCAAATTCTGGTTAGTTCCATAAGAAAAAGTCATCCATGAAGGCAAATTTCTCCCAATGCTTGATCCAGGAGTTCCCTTGTCTTCTGGAATGGGTTCAAAATTACAAGGCTACGGAGGTGAACATTATAGCAGTCGTAAGCCCAACATTGGGTCGACTATTCAATGACAGTTATAAAATAACATAGTTGTCAACTTTTCTTATTTTCCTTGGAAGATTTTACTTTTATATTTTTAGTGTTAGCAAAATTTATGCTATGAAAATTTATTCAGTGATTAATAAATTTGATTTAAAATGGTTCTTGCTCACCATTATACCTAATTAATTTAACCATGTATATTAACTATCTGACAAAAAAAAATTTATGATGGCAGTTTGTGAATTAAGTATGATTGGTGTGGTACAAAATAAGCATATTAATCTGGATGTCTTCAACCTGTGCAAACCGAGGGCCGCTACAGCAATTCTGGTACTCGCGAGGGCCACGCATGCATTAGATAAAGGTAAAGAAATTCTGGTACTCGCGAGGGCCTTGCATGCATTAGATAAAGATAAAGAAATTCAACAGCCGGAGACAGCAGCTCATGGTCTTCCTCTCCATGTAACCCAACTTCGAGTCAGTTCCATCTGAAAGTCCTCCACGTAGGCAAATTTCTCCCCATACTTGATCCAGGAGTTCCCTTGTCTTCTGGAATGGGTTCAAAATTACGAGGCTACGTAGTTTAACATTAATAGTCGTAAACCCAAAAATTGGGTCGGCTGTTCAACAACGGTTATAATTACAATAAATAAATATAATATAAAATAATATTTTTATAAACAATTATTAATGTATCAATTAACAGTAGAGGCCGTCCTAAAATGATGTCACACTTGGAGGGGAGGGGTTCAAAAATTGCGACAAGGGGGTGGGAGGATGTACCAAGAAATGTGAAATTGCACATTTTTGTTAAAATTAAAACATTTTAATCAGCAGATGAAATACTTTTACGTCAATAGTTTTTATATACTTCAATATTTTTTATATATTTCAATATTTATTTTATATATTTCAATATTTTTTATATATTTCAATACTTTTAATATAATGAGCATTCATCAAATCAATTTATTTTATTTTATAACTGGCGTCGAACATCGGATACAATTCTGAGTTTACGACTATCAATATTCAACTCCATAGCCTTGTAATTTCGAACCCAATCTAGAAGACAAGGGAACTCCTGGATCAAGTTATAGGATAAACTAGACTTCGTGAAGGCTTTTTGATGGAACTAACCCAAATTCGCGTTACAAAGAGTGGAAAACCACTTAACCTTCCCACAGTTAGAACGACCGAAAGGGGATTCTAATCATGATCCACCGTATGGTCAGTGCGAGCCAGGAGCAGCATTCGTATTGAACAGCCAACGCTGGGATTCGAACCTTGGCACCTCATTGGGCGGTTGAGTGCTCATCCCCTTAGCTACCGTGGCGCACCATCTTATCATTATTGTTGTTTTGCTCACAGATGTCATTGAAACACATATTAACATGCATTTGTTTCTGACCTGCTTGTGTATGTTTTGTACTATATGTCACAAGAAGTCGTGTCAAGGTGAAGTATGACACTTAGTGAAAAATGGTTAGAAGGGAGTCAAAATATTTTTTTTTAAAAAAAAGTGTGTCAAAAGGTTGATTATCTTTCGAGTGTTTAAAAATATTAACACAAATTATAAAGTATTTCAAGTAATAACAATTTTTAAAAAATAACTAAATGGAAAAAAATATTGTTATAACTAGATGTTTTAGTTATTTGTGTATTACTGTATCAAAAACACAAAGCAGTAAATATAATTATTAAAATTTAGAGCAATTCTAAAACTGCTTAAGATTTGTATTGTCATTTGTCAAAGAATCATTTGTTATTCATTTTGTTAAATGGTATGAAATGACACGAAAGTTATTTCCTTAATCTTAAATTAATTCTTAAATAATTCCTTTTTTAAAAAAATGCACTGTCATTCGCATTTTATTACATTAAATTCTGGTGCAACTGCCCCGAAATCATTATGTTGCTAAAGTCATATAATTATTAAACAAAACATTTTTTTTAAAAATCCAGTGTTTTTTTTTTTTTTTTTTTTTTTTTTTTTTTTTTTTACTTGTCCATTTCAATCAAAGACAGAACAAGTTATAATGATGATTATTAAGGATACTTTCCAAAAGAATAATACTTCTTTCTAGCATAAAATCCAATAAATTTATATTAATTTTATTAGCTACTGAAAGTAATTGTAAAAAATTGTACAATGTCATGTTGTAATCGAAAAAATTGATACATTTTCTTCTTGCCTGCATTCTACTCGTTCTGTTGCTTTTCTTCTGATCTGCAAAGAACACACTTAAGTCTGAATTTCGAAAAGAAAATGAATAAAATTCACTTGACTATTTTTTATTAATGTGTCATTTCTTGACATTGAACTCAAAAACACTCCAACGGATCGCGTTGCATGATCGCATCATTCATAGGCATTATTTGAACAGAGGCGGCTGAAAAAATGCTTTAAAAACGTCAAATTCTTTTTGGAATTCACGATCACATTTCAGATGTTGTTTATAGCTCAATTGACGCATTGATTCAACTCTAGGAAATCCGTTAGAGTGAAAGGTATATTGATCTTGCACATTTACTGATGACGTGACCTTCACAGGTGAACAGAATATTCTTTTCACCTTTTTATTTTCTTGCGAAAATATCACTTTTCATTTTTGATGGATGAAGAATAATATACATTTGAATTGAAACAATCGTGGAACATATGTCACGGTATAATATGTCTTCAAACATTCTTTCTTCTTACGAAAGTCGTAAATTTGTGAGTTAGGCTTAAGGTGTTCTATTGATTCTTCATAAAATCTGAAAATGTCGTTGAACTTTAATTTCTTATAAACTATCTTTACCTTATAAGAACATGCAAGTTTGGTTGAAGAATCGAGGTAAACAACTTCAGTGGAAGTTATTCATAGCTTTGTGACTTCATTATTTGCTGAGTTTAAACAATCATACCATTATGACGTGGTTGAGTTACTTTATGGTGTTCGCTTGATGCACGGTTGCGGTTAGAACACCTTATATCGAGTTGTTTTTCAACAGAGTTCTCATGCATTAGTCATAAATTTTATTTGCAAACATATTTCCTTTCAAAAAAAGCTATTTCATTAAAAGATTAAGATGTTTGGTGCTTGTTCAATAAATTATTGCAAAAATAGTATGTGTACTAAAAAAAATGCGTGTAGCGACAAATTTTCATACTAAGAATAAGAATTTTAACATTTATGTTATAGAAATTCTGAAAATTATACCTGGGCGTTCGAGAGACATACTTAAAGGGATATAAGAACACCGACTTTCAAAAAGGAGATGATGAATTTTTATGATTTTTTTTCTGCGAACATAATAATTGTGTAACAATTAATAGCTTTATTTTCCTCAGTATTTCTGCGTAAAATAATTTTTCATAAAAAAAACTATGAAAATGATCCATCTACTGAAAATAAACTACTTATCCATCGCAATATAGTTAATTTTTAAACAACTAAATTAAAGCTAATTAATATCAAAATATAGTCCTCATCTTGATACGGAACTGATATCGATATTTTTTTTTCCTTAGAATTAAAACTCATTTACAATACGAAATCAAAATTGCAGTTTCATTTACAATACGAAAAAAAAAGTCGGAAAACGATATTTTATTTTGTATAAAATTTGTTTTCTGATATACTGATGTGGCGCCATCATGCAGATGAATGTTAACTTAAAAATGAAAACGCATTTCTAAGTAATATAAATTCATCGCAATCTGTAGATTAAGTGATATGAATGATGAATATTCATTGAAAGCACAATTCTAGTGCAAAATTTTATCCTTATTATCTTTCATCTCCTGCCAGATAAGGGAGAGCTGGCAAATTATCTTTGTAAAATATCGCATGAGTAATAAAAGACGTAGTTTTTAGCATGTATCTTGAAGTAACGTTGCTATCGATCTTAAATTATTTGCCCAAAGCATACAACTGTGATAAGAAATGATAAGAATAATGTGTAAAATTAATTACTGATTGTGCTACAAATGATTATAATGTTGGCCACAAAATTTTTAGATCATGGAGGGTTTTTTTCTCTCCATCTTTACCGTTAAAATGACTAATTAAAAGTTTGTTACACCATGTTACAAAAAAAAGTGAAGAGAAAGAAAAAATAGAATAACAAAAAAAACAAAAAATACAGAAGTAAAAAAAATATATAATAAATATATCGTCTGCAAATCTAACAATTGGGTCCACAGGGCACGATTTAATAATCTTGGGGCCCTTGGCACAAAGCCACTTGATGACCCTTTCAGAAAGTCTACGTTAACGTATATGGTTTTTATTTATTAGAGCTAACGATAATTTTTTCGAACAGGAAATTAAAAGCAACCTGAAGCCTCGCTTAAAAGTACATAGTATAGAAACTAAAAATTTAATTTAACTGAACTAAGAAAAAATTACTAAAATTTAATTCATAAAATAAAAGTTGTTAATAAAAAATGATGAAAATATTCTAAAAAACAAGATATATTTACTAAATACCTAGCATATATATTATGAAAAATTATTTTTTTCGTATGTAATTTGCTGTTGGGGACCGGGCACGTGCCCCGAATGCCCTCTCGTAAATCAATCCCTTATTGTCCATATCTATATATAGTAAACTCAAATAACTATGGAGTATTAGTCGAAGCTAAACTAACAATAAACATAAAAAGAATAATTAAAAAAATCGTCTGTTCATATCCCCGAATAATGTTCGTCCCGATTCACGTAAATCATTTAATAAGTGAATTTTCCGGACAGTTAGCCAATACGGCACAGATTTTGATTGCCATTAATATTACCGACACCGGACCATAACAGGATGCTGTTATTTATGACGAATAAATGTTTGCTCAGTCAGGATGTTTTACGGATTTCCGTATGACACCCCTTTTTTTGCCATTTTTAGCGAAATTTTGGAATTTTCTTAGCACCAGACCAACATTTAAATGGTTATTTGTTTGCATTTCATATGGAATACATTTCTGAAACTATAGTTCGTATTATATTTTCGTAAATAGTTTTGTACGCAAAATAGCTGCTTTGTATTTCAAAATTATGCAGTGCATTACCTTAACCCAGCAGTGGTCAATAGCAGCTGGACATGCCACATTTAATATAAGAAATCTAGAACATGCATCGTGCACTCCACTTTAATCGGAACATCCCTTTAGCACTGTTTGAAATAGAATAAACAGCAATCGCCACGCTATTACTGACGTAAATGATGCTTAATTAATTTTGGTATCTGGTTCTACTGGTATAGTGGTTGGTACCAAATATGCCCAAATAGATACTTCGTGGTAAAAGGTTTATATGCCCCCTCCCCCTTAGTATCTGAGAAAATTCCTTTTTTGTGATTCTCCACATGCTAAATAATATTTATTTTGATATTAACATTAATCTTTGATCCAACATTACTCTTTATTTTGATGGGATGAACTACAAAAAACATCTTTTATTTAATCAAATAACGTAAAGCCACCAGAAGAGCTAACAAATAGTTTTTTTTTAATGGAATTATTTTAGTTTTATAAATTAAGTCTTTGTCTTTCAGTATTATATAAAATTTCGTAGTTTTGATTAACGCCAAAAATTTATTGATTACTTACATTTTACTGCCCCGTACGTAGAAAGTAAAAAAATAATTCAAAAAGTAATATAATAATTATATAAAAGTCAAAATAATAGATTTTTTTTATATATATTCAAAGGAAATTAATTTATATTTTATTCCTAATTTCATAGTTAAATTAAAATAAAAATAAAGTTATAAAAAATAAGTATTTATGTAAATTAATTTACAATGAGCAATGATAACTAATTATGACAAAAAATTAATTTCCAAAGTTCAATTACTTTAAATTTGTAACCTTTATTTTACAAGTATAAATAAGAGATAAACTTACATGGATGACACTTTAATTTTTACCGATTCATCAATGTTTGGAAATAAAACTGACGTTGAAGATTTTTAAGATGTTCATGAATCAGTGAAGAATGATATTTGTATCGATTGCATAGATAATTTCCTATAAATAACTACTTAAAAATAACAACTTGCAAATAATGGAATGTATTTATAATGGAACATATTTATTTATTTGCATTGATCAAAAAGAAAAGAGGGAGGAAAGGGAAAAAAAATACTCTTTGCAATTTTTACTAGTTATAAAAACAAGAAAGAACAAAATCGATTTTCAAATATTTAATTTTTTTTTTTTTTTTTTTTAACAACAAATAGGTAAAGATTTGACTCCTGGGCCAGATCACCCCATATGAAATAGAATAGAGTAATTTTCACAAATGTTTAAGATATGACACACTCAAGTAAATACATAGAATTGAAACAGCTGTTGAAATAGGCTGTTCATTTATGGCTGTATGTTTATTGAAATGCACATGAGATTTTGAACCATTAACAAAACAAAATATAATACCAATATTGTTTATTCTTGACTGCTGAGTCATTATTTACATTATGAATATTTTTTTTAAAGATGCGTGCATAAATTCTAACATGAAAACCAATTCATCTTTTTTTTTTTTCGTCTTTGTGAATGCAAACTGGCCAATTTGTACCTATATGCCAATTAGAAAGCACACCTTTCATGCTGGTTTTGAAACTAAATGCTTGATTTTGTTTTCTTTTACATTTATTTTGATATTTTAGTAAATTTCAGAAAATTAGTTATATAATGATTAAAAATCTTAGGACGAGCTTAAAAAATAATTGAAATTCGCTCTAATTGAAGAATTATTGCTCAGTCCCAAATTTATAACTTATTGTTCTTAAATAGTTAACTTGAATGTTATTCACATGTTATTCAAGCAAGTATGCATAAGTATAGGTTTAAATTAACAGTTGCCGAGGGCACAGGGTAACGCAAACTATATGTGACAAGTGACGATTAACATGCCGTATTGTTATTTGCTATTCCCCACTTTCCCGTCGAAAATGCAATAGAAGATCATTTTATCATTATTATTTTATTTTAATAACGAATCTGGAATTTTTATTCTGAATAGAATTACAACATTCTGAAAATTTCATTATTCCGCAATCGTTTCTTTCTTTTTTCTTTTTTTTTAATTTTTCTTTATTTAATTTAATTTAATTTAATTTATAACCGTCGTTGAAGAGTCGTCGCAATTTTTGAGTTTACGACTGCCAATGTTCAACTGCGTAGCCTAGTAATTTTGAACCCAATCAAGAAGACAAGGGAATTCAGATCAAGAAATGGGTGAAATTGGCCTTCGTGATTTCTTTTTGATAAAACTAAAGCTTACGTAGAGAAGAAAAACCACGAAAACTTCCCACGGTTAACCTGACAACAAGAGGACTCTAAACCCATTATCTGTCTACCATTAAGGATATTTTACGTCAGTACTGTGGTCGGTGCGAGCCGGGTGCGGAATTCGAATCAACCAGCCACTGCCGGAATTCAAACCCGGTTCACCTCATTGGGAGGCTAGCTCTCTATTCCTGAGCCACCACGACCTTTTCTTCATTTCATTTTAGAACCGTTATTGAAAAGCCGACACAAATTTGAAGTTACGGCTACGAACGCCGTAGCCTTGTAATTTTTAACCCAATCTAGAAGACAAAGGAACTCCAGGATCAAGCATCGAGAGAAATTTTGCCTCCGTGGAGAACGTTTCGGAAGAAACTAACCCGCATTTGCGTTACATGGAAAGAAAAACCACGAAAACTTCCCGTGGTTAGTCTGACGGCAAGGGGACTCATGATCTGTCTACCACTGAGGATATTTTTACTTCATCACTGTGATTGGTGCAAGCCGGATCGTATCGACCAGCCATTGCTGGGATTCGAGCCTGGTAGACCTTTTGAAAGGAGAACGCTTTATCCCCTTAGTCATCACGGCATTTTTTTTCTTTTTGTTCAAACAAAAAATTAATAATGCTTACCCTTTTTTGAGAATAACTCGCATTGTAAATGTCAACACTTTTTTAATAGTTTGAAATTCCCCCTATAGCTTTAAATGAGCAAATAATTTTACAATAAATTATTCCTCATCAGTATTTTTTAATACTCTTGTCTTATGCATTGCGTTTTTACAAATTATTCGCAATAACTGACGACATATTTCTCTTTTATGCTTTCTGATATAGTTCACAACTTCAAGAACAAAATTTACTCTCTAATAATCGGAGGAAATTACTGTTATAAGTTAGATAGTTTGCGTTAGTGCTGAGTTTGCTACGTAATGTTTAATGCTATTATTGCTTGTCTTTTGATGACGCTTTTGCTCCACAAATTCGTCTTAGGATAAGCATTCAAGAGTAAAGCCGAGTCAATAAAAGGATGTAAGCTGACGTTGACGAACGTGTTTCGAATGGGGCTCATTGATGGCTTGAGACTTTTTCAAATCTATCACGTAAATTGATGGCTCATTTCACTTGAAAGAGTCATTCACAGGGGTATAACAATGTCTTTGGATAAATCTAGTCTCATGAACTCAGGGCAGAGCCTGACTGAGGCAGAGGCATACGGGGCAGTTGCCCCGGCACCAGGGGCGGATTAAGCGCACGCGGGGCCCTACGCCATTAAAATTTTTGGGGCCCTTAGATAAAAAAAAATTATCGTATATTTTTTATTTATTCTACGAGTAATATAAAAGTATTTATATGTCTTCTCATTTAAAAAAGCGTATTTAAAATAAAAATAAATAATAATAAATTAAATTTTACTTTATTTTGCTAAATTAGAACAAAAGAAATTATCGTATTTTATTAATATATGTTTGATATTGATTTTTTTTAAAAAAACCATTGTTTTTCTTAATTTTTTAAAATTTATTTTCAAACATTTTTTTTATGGGGGCCCTTAATCATTGGGGGCCCCAGGCCATGGCCTAGTCTGGCCTAATGGGTAATCCGCCCCAGCCCGGCACCCACAGAAGGGCTCCCCAAATCGAATAGAAAGTTAATTTTACGTTTCTTTCTTTAATGAACTTTTTTTAAACAAAATATCAGTACAGTGTAAAATCCGTTAGCTTTACGTGAGTTTCTTCATTAATCTATCGTATGAACACAATCTATATTTCGTAAATCCATGACTTTCTAGGTCGGAATTCAGCTAAATTTTCGCAATGACGATAAACAAATTGGGCCAATCAAAAGCCTGTATTTTTACATATCGCAAAATGCAATATGTTTACAAAAATACAGGTCTTTGATTGCCTTAATTGATCCTTCTGAATTGCGTAAATTTATCTGAATTCCTCCCTAATGTCAGCAAGGATATAAATTTTTTGCAGCTAGATGACAAAGTTAACAATCAGAAAACTGCATTCGACATGATGGGCACAAAATTGTCAGAAAATCAACAAAATGGACAGAACGATATTTTGTCTGACCATTGGAGGGGGAGGGACTTTGCAGCTATTTTAGTTCCTAGTCAATTTTTTTTTTTTATTTTTTTTATTGTTTATAATGAGATAAAAAATTTAAATACCTCCATAAAGTTCGGTTCTTCATTACTAAAATAGTGAAGCAGAGCCCCCGCCCCAAGGAAGATTGTTATGGAGAACCTAGTTTCCAGCTTTCTTTTTTAAATTTTTACATCAGATTGCATTCATTAGACCATTTGATTTTATTACACTGCACATACTATTAATGTTAGTGCTTAGTGCAATATAGGAGATTTCCGGATTTATTTTTATGACAGTGAATGCTTTTACTAATAACGTTAGTGCTTGATGCAATATAGCCTGTTTCCGGTCTTTAGTTTATTACAATGAATGTGTATATGTACTAATAACGTTAGTGCTTGGGCTAATGTAGGCGATTTTTGGTAACAAAAAAGTTTTATTCAACATTTACTATCAGTTCAAGGATTGTCGACATATGCAAGTAAGGAATAATGATATGAAATGCAAGTGACGATTAATGATATTAAACAAACAAATTTTAATCAACATTCACCTTTAATACAGTTGACAATTGTTGAAGTAAATACGAACATAATAAATATTTCGGACATTCATTAAAGCGACAATGAATGTCGATCTCCCATTTAATAATTTCGGTCCTTCACGGTAATTCAATTAATTATTGTTTTTGTCTCGATCATTGAGCCTGCAACACGATGTTATTTTTTATTTAATAATACAGCAAACGTTACTCCTGACGTATTGGCGTAACAAATCATTCCGAAACAGTTGCCAAACGCTTGTGAGAATTAGAAACTCAGCCAACTTTCTACCTATCGCCAATCATCAAACAACGCGACCTTTAAAATGCGATAAAATAGAATCGTTCGTTGCATCTTATTTTCTTAGACAAGGAAGAGAACAATAATAATTCTAGGGAAATTTTTCAAAATAAGGTTACGCAGAGAAAGCATGATGTTATTTTTAGTAAGTCCATGAAACAACCAAAACAAGAGGGCGCGTCCCTGCCGGCTTTATCTCAAGATAAGGTTTTAAATTTGACTACACATTATAAAGACTAAAGTGCGTGAAAGCTTATAAAGAGCGGTGACGTGGTACGCGACGTTAACTAGGTGATGTAATTTGAATACATTATTCTTTGTTCCCAAAGTGTTCCATTTTGGGTAAAGTACAATCTACAAGAAAGTATATTTAGTTTCTCTCCTCATTATAAATCGTAACGTACTCTACAACCTATAATTCCACTCGAAGAGTTATAATTTTTATAACATAAAAATATCCATATCCACTGAAAACGGAAAGATATTACTATTTAAATCAAGTAATTGTGGCAACATTTTAAACCAAAAAGCGCAAAACAATTCGGTTCCGTTATTTTCAAATTTCAATTATTGCAAATTTCAATCGTTTCCAGATCATTACAAAAAGAATTTATCGTAATATTTTTGGGAATTTATCGTCCGATTACTTTCTACATAGCTAGAGAAGTCATATAACTGGAGCACTTAGTGCTAAATGATAGTATAAACATAAATCACTTCCTGGTTGTTATAATTAAAAATTATTGCAATGTTATTCCCAGAGAAGAATTTATCATCAAAGTTCCGATCTATTTTTGACTAGCTACTTGTCTGCAACCCTCGTGCAATCTGATGAAGACTATTGTTATAAAAATAACCCAGCTTACCTAAACGCACATATATATAAAAGTTTGAATTTCCAAATTAAGGGAATATAAAAATATAACAAAAGAAATGTGTGTTGTTTAAATTTAATTTGAAACATAAAATTATGCTTAAAAAATGGAACAAATACATAAAAGTATTTAAATAACTATCCATATTTAAAGTATTTAAATAAATTTAGTTTAAAACTAATACAATATATGTTTCCAAAATACTCCAGGATAACCAATTACATTAGAAATATCCATAATGACCTCAGATGAAAATAATTCTTGAGTGTTCTACTACTAGGAATGTACTCTATATTTTTTTAATTTAGATATAAGAGAAAATTAATAAATAAATAAATTAATTAAATTGAATATATTTTCTACATTTTATTCCACTTAAAAAACGTTTTTAAGTTATTTTTTATTTTAATTTATTAAATTGAGAGAGAGAAAAACAAAACAAAAATAAATTAAAAGTTATCGAACAAAGTTATGATAAACCTACTTGAATCGGTTTCTAAACTTATAGATCGTTTCACAATTTTTAAAAACTAAATAAGTTATATTCACTTTTAATATAAACTTTGTGTAAAACTGTTTTCCAGTCAATATACGCATATAAAATATCGAATAAAAAACTGCAAAACATCATTAGAAATTAACTTAGCGCAGCATTATTGCTTAATAATCTCTTCGGCGAAAATATTTTTAAGAGAATCAAAAATCAAATTAAAATCTGTAAAGCAAGTTTGTGGATGGAGTTCTATGGTAACAGAGCAAAATTATTAGGTTTAATAATTTGATACAGAATTTTTACTAAACACATTTTTCACTATTTCGAAATTGTCAATGTCAAAATAAGTGGAAAATATTAAATTTAGCATTTTAATAATTGATGGATATAAAATACATCGTTAAACACCGGCGTCTTTTTCTGTGTTAAAGATAAAATCTTCCAAACACGCAATAATTTTTCAAATTCGCAATTCAAATCTTGCAATTTAAATTCTTCCTACCGAACAATAATTTTTCAAATTTGCTCTGATTTGCAGTTATTTAGGTCTAAAAGAAAAAATTATTCAGAGTTTAGAAATTTCTTTAATTCACAAAATAAATTATTGATACATTTTTAAATATGAATGAGAAAAAAAATATTCCAGCTCAATTAAAAAATGTCAAATTATATTCTTGCTTGCAAGTAAAGAGCAAGGAAAAAAATTAATAAAAAGCTCACCGGTCATCTGCGTCAAGGGTTTAAATATTATCTCAATAAAAACCAAAACTTAATTTGAGAAACCAAATCTGTGTTAATCGAATGAAGAAAAAAAATTATTATTTTTAAATCGTTTTATTGAATGTTTAATAATTTAGGTGCAAATTTTTTTTTATCTTCAAGAATCATGGGAGTTGGTGAACGAAGTTAGCAGGGGGGAGAGCTCCCTAATAGGCAATATCAGGCAGTTTTTCATAAATGGATTTAATTCTCGAATATTTTCATACGTTGGAAAAACAAAACTAAGATAACTTTAACCGTTTGATGACTCATGTAAAAAATGTCTAGTAGAGTCGCGTAGGTATAGAAACCTGATTTTTCTTACCTAGAAAAATTCTTTACCTTGCTCTTGAATTTCGTTTGCAGTAACATTGTAAGTACATGTAACGTACTTGTGTAGGTTGATGTACGAGTAGTATATGTAAATATAACGACGCATCGAATGTAAGTAACTGGGAGAAAGAAAAAAAAGGAAAGAAAGGAAAATGAAATGAATTGGAAACACAGAACTAATATGTAGAAATCACATTTTTACCAGGTTACAAGGATTTTGCGCCCCTGCTCGCTTCGCTCACCTCTGTTGCTACAATCACTTTTTGATTATTGATAATAAAATGATTGTATAATAAATAAATGGATAACGATTATCTAATTATCTATGAAAAAAATAAACGAATTTTAAAAATATGACTTTTTGTAAAATTTGATTTCTCAGGAACTATTCAGCCGATTTCGCTTCAATTTTATACTTTGTCATTTGAAATTGTATACTTTAAAATTATGTAAAAAAAAATTATACCGTACAATGCAAAAATTTTCCGATAATTATTACATTATTCTTATTATATAGTAATAAAATAATAATAAATACTCACTAAAAGTTACTTTTTGCATAGAATTATCTCAGGATAGACGAATTTTATGATCGTCTGCGAAACATTTCTCGGAAACGAAGAATAAAAAGTTCTCGAAATATACAAAAAGTAAAATTAACGATAAGGGGTCCAAACTTTGAACCACTCTCCTGGTCTAACTATATTGTGACCATATTTCCCCCTATATTTTGGGATGAGAAATTCGAATCCGTCTAAAACAGGTGTGTTTATTCAGAAATAGTACGTTTTTGTGTTTGTTTTCAAAACATAAATATTGTATGCACTAATTAATTAACATATTTGAGGACACTCTTTTGAACCATTCAAATTGAGTAGTATAAGGTGAAGATCCGATTATTAGATTATAAGTTATTCAGCATGGTCTGTTTGTTGTTTTAAGCACTGCACATCTAAATTACTTGGTATTCAATTGAAAGATATCAAAATGTATTATTACTAACACAGATAAAGTTTCACAGATTTAACTCCCAATTCAATTGAGTTAAAATTTTTTTTAAAAAAATTCATTTTGCTCCTTTACCATGGCAACTTTACAATTTTTTTTTAAATTCGCATTAAATTTTTGTTTACTTAAAATGCTCTTCGCGATAGGGATTACTTAGTTGTAAGATGAAAAACAAATTTTTAATAATATTTCGCATTTTTGTATTAATTATTTTAGTTACATGTGTTGACTGAATACAATTTCGCAACTTATAAGAAAAGTAAATATATCTCACTTAATGTTTAGTAACTGTAAGACAGTTAATGAGTTAAAATAGAGCCTTGGTGGCTCAGGGGATAGAGCGCTTGCCTCCCAATGAGGTGACCTGGGTTCGAACCCCAGCACTTGTTGGTCGATGCGAATTCTGCACCCGGTCACACCGACCAACGTCGGGACGTAAAATATCATCAGTATTAGACGGATCACGAGTTAGATTTGTCGTTAGAGGTTTTCGTGGTTTTCCTCTCAATATAACGCAAATACGGGTTAATTACGTCAAAAAGTCCTCTACAGAGGCAAATTTATCCCAATACTCTATCCAGGAGATCCCTTGTCTTCTGGATTAGGTTCAAAATTACAAGGCTACACAGTTGAACATTGGCAGTCGTAAACTCAAAATTGGGTCGGTTTTCCGGCGACGGTTATAAAATAAAATAAGTGTAAATACCTATTTAAATAAGTTTATCATAAAATGTAGCGTAACAATATAAGTTAGTTTAACGAAACACCGCTTTTATTTTGATTTGATGCCGATAATTTGGAATAAAAATCTAAAATAAAAAACGTAACAATAGCAAAAGAAAGGATGATAATTAAATATTTATTGTGAAATACATTTAAATTATAAACTCCTCCTACAAACAATATCTTTATGACTTTTGTTAAGCTTATGCTGACGGCTACCAAAGAGATCTATATATTCGTGTGAGAAAAATTGATTAATTTTTATGTATGTTGATTATGAAAATAAGTTACTAAATTAAGAATATCTAGAATAGAAATTAGTAATCAGAATAGTGAGTGTTTGATTATTACAGTAACTAAACAGAACTAATATAAAACGTGATTATTAGAATATTATTGACAATATATTGTGCTCTTCATATTTAGCAGGGGTGTGGAAGGGTGCAGAAGGGAAAGGGATGCTCTTTAACATCAGTACTTAGGGGGTGAAAGGGGGACAATGGCAGCTTTCATTTGCCCCCTCCCCATGTGCCTTTTAAAAAAGTATAATGTCAACTTATGGGATTATTAAGCCCACCGGAAGGCTCGGCCCTATTATGCCCCTTGATTTACGAAGCCGTTTTACAGGCGCTGAAAACTGGGATGTGGGGGATGAGGGTAATCCATGCAATCAAATTTTGCACAAATGTACAGCTCTCAATAAGTGGGGAAAAAATTAAATAAATAAAAGATGTTATCAACCTTAATAATTTTTGCATTCATGACAGAAATTTTACGCATTAAATGCCAACCAAAACGTTTCACTTAGATTATATCTATTATTTGATTATTAATTAACAGTATATGCGTGTGAAAAATCCCGCCGACCAGAAAAGTTGGCTCAAATTCTACCAAATCGGCGGCACTAATTTGTTTCATATTGTAATTAGTGCATATCTAATAGAGATTAAAATAAGAAGTTAACTATTGAAAAAAAAAACGTTGAAATTAATGTTTTGTAATATTCTATTAAATAAAATATTGCAGTTAATTTGCAGAAGTTTTTACTTACAATAAGGGGTTCCATTTTTGGTTTTAGCAAGAATAGTCACCAGGATTTTGCACAAGCAGATCTTATTAGCATAATCAAAATTTTCGTAGTTATAAAAGTTTCATAAATATTTTTTTTAAAAGATTGAATTTGTATTTCTGAGGAACAAAGAAATGCATAGTTTTAAATGATGTATAAAAATTATAATTGATGTATAAAATTAAATGATGTATAAAATTAAAAATTATAATATAAACTATAATATAAATTTAAAATTGCATAGTTTTAAATTATGTATAAACTTCGGATAAACGAGTTATCTTTCCAGAAATTTTAGATTCGCTTAAAATGTTTCCGATTTACGAAAAAAAAAATAAATACAGTAAAGTGATATTACTTTTTACTTCTACAGCTACTTTTTTGACTAAAATATTTTCAATATATTTACCTGATAAAGATACCCTCCATATTTTATCCATATCTGTTTTGAAAAAAAATTTATTATTTTGAGGAAATATGTTTTTGAGTATGAGGTGAGATTTCTGTCCTTAATAATTAGCATTGTTAAAGTCAACCTTTCGCACCATTATGATTATTACATGATTAAGAAAGATTTTTTGTTCGTGAGAATCCGATCATTCGAAAAAAGTCATTCAGTATTTTTTTTTTTACACCTTTTTGCCATTTATTTGATGACTTGAAACCATATGAAAAATTTTACTCGATAAAAATATATATTTGCTGTAATATAACCGTAATGTTTTCCTTCTTTTGAAAATAGCACAGTGAATTAGAATTAGTTTTCGTTTTTTTTTTTTTTTTTTTTAATTGTATTTATTTATTTTATCAATTACTGAACTAAGTTTTCACTAATAGCAATGATAACTGACTTTTCTCCTTCTAATTTTTAAAACTTTAAAAAAAACTTTTAATTTTCAACTTTGCCCGCCTTTTTAAAAAACTGCATATCGATACTGCCAAAGCGAGAAACAAATTTATTTCAATTTATCAATATTTTACATAATATCAAAAAACGTAAACTTTAAACGCTTTGTCATTTTAAAGATTATTGTAAAAAACAAAGAAGTGCATCTATTTATTAACTTTGAAAATATAAAAGGAATTTAGGGTATAACGTAAGCATTGTTTTACCCCTCCTCCCTTTTCAACAAAAATTAGGAAATTAAAACCCCTACTTCCCTTTAGGTGCTTACGTAATATTTGAATGGCTCCATTCGAAATAAATCCATTCGAAGTAAATCCATTCAATTAAATACTTAAAAATCTTACGTAAGCAGCATAATCGTTTTAAATATTGCTATTTTATTTTTTGTGTGGTTAATTCTTATTAAAACTAAACTTATTCTACTGATTTATAAATCACTTTTTATTTTTTCTGAAAGGAATTTTCCGTAATTTTTTTAAAATTAGTTAGAAAACGCTACACCTTTGCAAATTTTTTTTCCACCTAGCTGTCAACAGTCTAGGGCACTGGGACAACTGTCCTTGTCACCCAACCCCCTTGAGTACAGCTTTGTTATTGTCTCATCACTATTTAGAACCAAATTATAAGTTAACAAAGTCGAAATGAGTAACTATACCTAAGTGTGTACAAGTTATACATAAATATTTCTCTGGGGATAGTCTATTAAGAGGTTAGAAAAATATTTTTCAAAGCAACTCCCCTTACTTTACATCAGCATATAGGCCTTAAGTACCACGCCTACTTTCTGTACACAAACATGCCTACTGACCGCCCTCTTTACAATTAATTATGCATTCCAACCAACTGAATTCGGTGTGTTTCCTTGGTTGGTTAAGGTGAACTAATGAATAAAATGTTATTAAACTTATAGACTCTTTTAAAGAAGAATTATTTCAGAATACATGTATATTAACCATTATTTTAAATCTGTTTTTTATATTATGTAATCAACAAATTGAATTTGAAGATTGTATCAGTTCTTAAAAGTAATTAATGTATCTGTGATAATATATCTAGAATTAATTTATCTGAGAGAAAGGTAATTAATATAACTATGATCTATCCATTTAAGTTAAAATAATGTATAAAATTTTATTAAACTTATAGACTCTTTTAAAGAATAATAATTTCAGAATGCAAGTATATTAACCATTATTCTAAATTTGCTTTGCTATATTATGTAATCTACAAATCGAATTTGAAGATAGTATCAGTTCTTTAAAGTAGTTAATATATCTATATATGATAATATATCTATAATTAATTTATCTATGATAATATATCTAGAATTATTTTATCTGTGAAAAAAGTAAAAGTAATTAATATAACTATGATCTAACTATTTAAGTTAAAATATCTCTTTAATTCTGAGACTCCTTGCAAATTTTTTTTCTCCAAATTTTTCATTCTGAAATTTAACTTTTTATTTGCTTTTATTATTAACTTTTGAACTTTTTATTAACTTTTTTGTATTTTTCAGCTTATTTTTAATTTTTAAACAGTTTTAAAAATAAGTGAATTTTAGTATGTAACGTAAGCATTTCACATATCCTTCCCCCCACCTTTAAGAGCAAAAATAAGCATTTAACAAATCTCTGACATTCGTAAGCTCTTATGTAATATTGGAACAGCCCCTGTACGATACAATAACATTTATTTTATAACATTGCTAAACAATATTACATCAGATAATTCTTTATTCGAATGGTGGGTTTAAAATAATTCCCAATAAAATAAATAGCATAAATTATTAAATTGAGAAAAATATGGAAACATTTATGTAAATAATTGAAGAGTCAATTATTTTTACAGAAATTACTTGTTTCAATCATTAAATATAAATGGAGATTAAATTTTTGTTCACTTTAGGTTCTAATTTATTTTGAAAAAATAAAAAATAAAAAAAAAAAAAAAACCCACCCTCTCAATTAGCCCTAATTCTGCTGCAATATTTATATTTTCTCAAAGAAATGGGATATAAACTTTTTGAATTCAAAATTTTATCCGTTATAAATAAGCATTTTATCATAATCAAATAAAATAATTTAAAAAAAGAAGATAACAAGAAAAAGACTATAGTGCAGATTTAATTGCATCACTCACTATTAAAAAGAAAAAAGCCACGTGGTTTAAAGTGTTAAATATTGTTTATTATAATAACACTAATATCACCAAAGAAACGGATAGGTCGCCATTTATAGTACGCCCAAATCACCGTCTTCCCGTTTCCTCATTGGTGGGTTCCAGGCAAGCGGTTAATCTCTTTACATTTTTACCGCCATTTGTGAAAATTGTTGATTGTTTGCTCCTGTTGAAGCCAGCTCTGATATTTGAAATATTTTTGTGAGTCATATTCATCTTGCGTGTTGATTCACATGTCTCGTTCTTATTTATCTCCTGCCAGATTATCAACATTAAGAATTTCAAGATGTCACAGAAACAAGTGCCCAAGCCGCGAGCCCTTTTCGCCTTAGAAGACGACGGACTCATACAGCGACTCGATTTCAGTGACAGCGAAGACGACGAGAATACCAAGTTAGATACGTCCAATGGATTCATCGAATTTGAAGAATTTTCATCCCCGATCAACACACGTCGTGACATTCGAAATCGCAACATCAAACGATCTGATAATTCTTCGCCAAGTGAGTTTAATATCTCGTGTGATTCCGTAATGGATTCTGAAAATACGGTCGAGCCGAAGTTAAGGAAAAGACTTGTTTTTGACGAAACTGCGACGTCAAAAATTGATCTTACTCCTCCATATAGAAGAGTTAGAGCTCTACGATTGTTTGGATCTCCGCAATCGCCCAAAACATTGTTAAAGCAATCAGAACTTTCATCTGTTGATAATAAAAAAATAGCATTATCACGAATTAGAGTTTTAGGTCAAGAAATTTTTGACAAAAATCATAATGTGCAATCTCGGGTACGGCCTCTGTCCTGGTGTAAATATTCCACTTCCGCTTTAAGGACTAATATTAACCCGTTTTGTAAATCAGAGGAGTATTCTGGTTCTACTGGTAAAAGGCGAAGAGATAGCGGTATATGTGGGTAAGTTTGATTTATAAAACTATAGAATGATTTCTAATTAAAGATGGTGTTATAAAGTTTATGCTATAAATGAATATTTTATTACAAAAATACATTTTTTATTGACTGGTTGTTGAAATATTTGTTGTTTTTATTGACTGGCTTAAAATTGCCTAATTATTTCCAGTCTCTTTAAAATTTTTAGGTTTTTGTAAACAAACATAAATTTGTCTTCAAGTTGTTTATTTTAAGCCATAGTAATTCAAAATACTATGAATTTTACTTATAAGATAAAGTTATTGCTAATGTTTATGATATATATTAATATTTGTTTTTTTTAAAAAATATGTTAATTATTGACTAGTTGTAAAAATATTTTTATTGACTGCCTTAAAATTGCCTAATTCTAGCCTCTTTAACATTCTTCAGTTTTGGTAAACAAATATAAATTCGCCTTCAAGTTGTTGATTTTAAGCCACAGTACTTCATAATACTACAAATTTTACTTATAAGATAAAGTTATTACCAATTTTTTTCTACTAAAAATAATACGTTAGCTGTAATTCTTTTGCGAAATTGACTGAAAATTTTATAATTTTCATCTATCTAAAAGTCAAATTCTATATTTAGTTATTTGTAGTTATTCTATATCATGATATCTGTTTATTTTATACCTTAAGTATTCAAGTAATTTGTTATAAATTTTTTTTGTAGTTTAGCACTTGAAGAAAAAGGACTGTTTTGATAATGTTTACTTGTTTCGTGTTAACGTATTGTTTAATTTAGTTTACTTGAAAGAAAGATTTGTAGTCTTGTGATTTTATAGACTCTTTGGGTTATTTTAAGTAAAAACTCAGACATTGGGTTTTATTATTTGCTTTAAAATTTGAAAGATTAATTAATTTACCCCCTATTATTTATGTATAGTATTGTTGATTTATTAAGTATTTCATGAATGTAAACAACAGTGCATAGTGCCTGATTAAAAAAAACAAAACATAAACAGCTGTTTGACCTCTAACTTGATGCATATTGTTTCACGATAGCTCTTATATTAGACTTGTGAATTTGTAAAGGCAAAGACTTAAAAAATCTTTGCATCAGGGTTGGCATGGTTTAAATCGCTTTATTTTTTAGAAAAAAATCATTCGTTTGAATCTATCGTGATTTTTTTTAAAAGAAGATCATTGATTAATTGATCATTAAACTAATAGATTTTATTTTAAAAAATAATTAAATCTAAAATATCTGTATAAATTATATTATTTAGGGTGATTCTTTTTAAAGCCAGCTCAATTTGTTAATAAAGGTTTTAATCTAAAGAAACAATGAATGCGTAAATTATTATATTTCAAAATAGACTAATAATTAAATAAAATAAGAGGCTAAAAATGTATAGAATAATGCTTAACTGTAAAACTATTATTTTTCATTAGCATTATGTGAAGTAATTTGTTGTTAATAAACATTTGTTGTCAATTGTACCCATTTAGTTTTATGATTATACATGTTTTCAAATTCAAAACATATTAAATATGTAGTTAGCGTTTCCCAGTAAGACTTGTTCTACTCAGAGAAACAATTTTTTTTAAATATACTTTATATTTTTCTCCTCATTGGTGTAAAATGCCAAGGTTTTTATAACTTGGGGTAATTACCTGGTTAAATACCCAAAATTCATAATTACGTGGTTATTTATTAATACTTTTCATAATTCATTGGTTGGCTCTTTAAATTCACATTTCTAATCATGATCCCCACAGGATGCGTAGCCTTTTTTAAAAAATGCTTAATTTTCTCTTTTCAAAAGCAGTACTTTTTTCTTTGCCATGTCAATTTTTGCCACATATTTTACAAAACTGTTCTTTCCACATTGTTCTATTCAACGTTTTCACAATTAATTCAACCATAATCCATTTCGGTGCATAATGGTTCGTAGCATGTGAAAGCGCCAATTATTTTATATGTTTGATTGATTAAATACTTGTGAGTCCGTCTACTGGGCTGCATTTGGTGAGATTATTGCCTTCTCATGTGCAACTCTGCTGCATTTTGCAAGATATTCTCTATTTCAGGCTTCATTTTCGACCCTCTGATATTGAACCGGAAAATCTCTCCATCTTTTTATGGTGGCTAATTTAATCAGAGTTCTTCGTAATAAGAGTTCTTCGTCAGAAACAGTTATTTTATCATGATCATGTAAAGTCTATGAAGATTATTTTGCATTTTGTTGATGTATCTAGTGCTTAAAAGGTGCTAATTTTCTTTTGAAAGATTTGGCAAATCACCCTGTCCCTAGTATTTGTGGATTTAAAAGTAACATCTAGACAAGGAAAGTTTTGGAAGAAATATATTTTTAAATTGCAAACATTCATTCATGTAATTTATTTTAAAAGTTTTATAATATGAAACTTTTCCTGCACATAACTAATACAAAATTCCTTATTTAATTGTGATGTTGAATAATAATACAATGTCCAATATGTAAATTTTTTTTTTTTTATTATTACTAATGAATTAAGAAATATAGCTTGATATTAGTATGGTTTTCAAAGGGTTATATGTTAGCTGGAATATTTCAATATTTTTGTATGCTAAATTCAAATGGGATCAAGAAGCTTCTTTTCTTATGGGAAAAAGACTAAATTTTTTCCCTCTTCAAAATAGTATGTTTAACTTATTGAACTACTCTGAGCAATGATTTATATGTTTTATTTCTTACTTTAAATAACAAAATGTATGTTTAGTTTTATCATTCTATTCCGAATCAGAATTTTAATAATTCTAACGGAAATGGAAAAAGAGAATTTAAAGTTTTTCCTCAGTGTTTATTTGCACAAACTACATATTTAAGTGCTTATATTTAAATAGATGAAAAACTAAATGGGTATTATGAAATTATGTTTATAAAACAACAATTTTTTTTAAGACTTACTTTGGCTATCAAATATATTTTTGCAAATATTACCCCCTTTCATTGTTTCCCCCCTTTTTTTTCTTTGTTCAATTCATATAGAGAAAAGGGTATATACTTTATATACTTAAGGTATAAAACTTGAGCAATTAATTCTTGGAAGCATTATAATCTTTCATTTCATTAATTGCTTTATATTTTCTCAATGTCACATCTTAATAATTAAGAATTATTGCTGGCCTAATCAGTTATTTTGAAAAATAATTTTCTTAAAAGTTGTTGATAGGATTTAAAATTTCTTGTAAAGTTATTTTTCAAATTTGCCCATTTTAACTGAACTGAACCATTAACTGTAAATATTTTAGTTTTATATTATAAGTAAATATTTTTTGTTTTATATTTTGATGTTTTATTTTATTTCAAAACTATTTGCTAAAATATATTTTAATTTTTGAGGTATCATTTATTCTTAATTGTTTGATTATATTTTTTAATTAAATAAAAAGTTTAAAGCACCTTTTACAAATATCTAATATCGAGTATGCTGGATCGTCTTCATAAAAATTAATTTTAAACATCCGCGCGCTGAATTTCTTGCGTTAACTTTTTTCCGTTACTTAGGATTGGCTAATTTCTCTGACGTCATATTGTATTGCATCACTGAAATGATCGTTGAAGTGCGTTCGCAATGATTCATTTTTCTACCTTTACGTCAATGATCTTCGTGTTTCATCCCGACTTGTTTCTTATCGAGGAATTCGTTTTTATCTGAGTGTCATTCACATTCCACGTGTATTTTTTTTAGTGTCCTTGCCTTTGATACCATAAAAAATTTATAAATTTTATGTTGAATTGAACTAAAAGAATAGGTTGACGGTTGTTTTCAATCTGGCGTTTATTCTTTGTCAAATAAAATTTTATTTCTTTTCTTTTTTTCAATTATAACCGAAATCGATATTTGTTACGTTATTGCCAACAGTGGATTGATATTTAGAAAAATTCGTAATTCTTATGTATATTTAGAAACTCAATTCTAAGCTTTTTTAACTAATAGATTATTATAGTTAAGCTTCCTCTATTTTAAAATTTTAGGACATTTTTTCTTTTTCTTAATTCCGTACAAAAGTTCGAATCGCTTGCAATTAAGTACCTTGTTGGGTCTGTGAATTATTTTTTAAATGAAAAAAATACGATTTATTTTATTTAAAACATAATTCAAAGATATCTAATGAACTTTAATTTATTAATAGCGCAATTTTATAAAATTAAAATATTATGAAATATAAATCACAGAAATGGATTACTGCACAAGAAAAAATTGTTATTATAGTAATGCATGATTCAGATTTATTTAAAAATAGAATAGTAATTTAAATTTTTTTATTTTTAAAAAAACCTTTGCTAAGTGAAACTGTGATCTTTGATGAACATAGAAACTTTTAAATGAATGATTTTTTTCTTTAATGATAGTTTTTAAATCAACGAAATTTATTCGGATGTTTTATTTTAATAGAAAAGAGTGTTTAAAACATAAATTTAATTAAAAAAAAGTCTTAAAATGATATTTTAACTACCTTAAAATAATTTATTGTTTTCAAATTGAGGACCACTATTTTAAAAATACATTCTAGAATTAAACGATTCATCCTTTGCTTTCTGATTAAATTTTTGATTATCTCTATTATCTGCTACTTGAAATGTCTTATGCTAAGTTCTGTATGACGCATATGATGTGGGGAAATGACCATTATCTTATGCTTGAGTGTAGTTAGTTATTAAGTTGAGATATTATGATATAAATTTTTCTCTTAACTGTAAATTTGCATGTTACTAATAATTTAAACTGTAATTATTAATTGTTAAATTTTTTACTATTATAGCTCGTTTTCCGTTTATTTCAAGTTTTTAAGGTCACTATTTCGCTATTCCCTTTTGTAAGAAAAGTAGAATGAAGAATTAAAATATCCTTTTTCATTGTTTTTTTTTCCCCTCAAAAGTTGATATTTTTGTCAAAGGAAATTAGTTAAAAAAGAAAAAAAACGACCATAATTTTTATCCTACTTATGTTTTTTTCCAGTTAATTTATAATTGAGAGGACTCACGTTTACCAATCACGTGCTGCAAGTTGTGCACCCTCTAAGGAAGGCTAAGTATTCAGTTCGGTATATCTTTGGTTTTTGGGAGAATACAGATACTTTTAAAGATTTTAATCGTGGGAAAATGCCTTGTAAGCTATTAGATCATCATAACGATAAACTTCCGTGTTCACTGAAGTATAACAAATGCTTGTCCCGCGGTAATGCATGAAAAGAACAACAGTTGGTGACAAGTGGGTAAAAGAATGGGGAAGATATGGCCAAGAAAAAACCGTTATTTTGATACCGATTCCCACATGGTTTTTCTTCATGGATTGTCTGATTTTCCACTTCGTTGCGCTCTCCTCTCTTCCTACATTATGGAATCGGTAATTTTAATGATAAAAAGATTCTAAGGCCAAATTATCGTTTTCTATCTCTATACTAATTGATTGCTGTGGTTAAAGGAAAATAATCGGTTTCTGTTTGCTTATTAGTAACTTGGCTTTTATTCCATGTGTCTTTTTCGCATATGACATTTTAAAATATACTTTGGTTTAAAAAATTTCGTACTGATATTTTAAGCAACTGTCTTTTTTTTTTTTAATCTTAAAATATCATTATTTCTTCGTAAATATGATATAAAACGTTTATGAAAATATTTATAAACCTAACAGTTTAGGAAATGTGATAAATAAATTTTTATTCAATTTTATGCTATTGTCGTTTCTCTGTTCTGAATTTCAAATTACGAAGTCTTATTAATACATTTTTTTTAATGTTAGCCCCACATCCAAGCCTTATAGTGAAATAAAATGCTTATGCAGAAGTCAATTTACGAGGAATTCGCAATCCTTCACAAAATATTTTATCGTAAAAACGGACTTTCCAGAATGCTTTTCATCCTCAAAATAAATTCTTTAAAAAAGTGGAGTTGATGATGTCCTCAATTCATAAGTTTAAAATTCGAACTTTTGTTCTATCACAAAATATACTATGTTAGGAAGAAGTCTTACAGCAGGAGTAGATTTTTCCCAAATTCCCTAGAACAGGATCTTGACTGTAAGTCTTCAATGGTCTCTAGTTTTTTTATTTTTCACTAAAACAAGTCGCTATTTTCCCAAATTTTAAAAAAACAAATATTAGTTTTAATTTGCACAAAAAGTCTGGAAAAACCCCTACGAATGTTCTCCAATATTCTTGTTTGTATAATTTTCTTTATTTTAACGTCTGAGGCTCAAACGTACTTTTGAACGAGATTATTAAGAATTATCTGTTTCATTTGCCTTACATTTGAGAATTCCTTTACTGGCTTTTGGCAGCAGGCGCGTGTCGTCTGTCAGCTGTTCTTTTCTCTCGCATGCGACAAGTGGTCCCGTTTTTCAAGTACCAGATAAAAAGGGTCGGTTGCTGCTGCAGTCAACAGCTGATGATATTTTGATCATCATCCCCCACGTACAAAATATAAACCCCCCTTTTTATAGTTCCTCTGTATTAAACTCTGTATTCCAGGTGTTTAGATCTTCCGGAAGCAGATGTAGTGTCTGTGTTTTGGTGTATTGTCAACTAAGCGTGCATTGATGAAATCGTTATTTGCTTTAGTTTGTTCCATGCTTGTTTTTCCTGTTTAATTTCGATTTCAGGAGGGAATCGAAAGGGGGTGTTAGAGAAAGAGAGAACGTGTGAAACTATTTTATCATTGATTTTTAGTCCAGCGTCTGTTCAAAAT